>NC_041388.1:182095970-182141083 GCF_002162155.2 Triticum dicoccoides | reverse complement strand
TAGGGTTCCGGTCTGGGTGGGGGTTAAGGGGAGGCCGGCTGGGCCGGCCTGGCGGTCTGGTGGCCTGCTGGGCCGTGGCCCAATGGGCCAGGGGGGTTTGTGTTTCTTTTTCCCTTTTTTTTTATTTATTTACTTTTCTGTTTTATTTTAGTTACCTTTTATTTGAGTTTCTGTAAAATATATACATAGCATCTAATTTAATATTTCAGTTTAGTCCACCGTCACAAAATGTCTAGTCCCCAATTAATTTTAGTTTGATAATTTATTAGTTAGTAAAGGCACTTAATTATTTGTTTTTAATACTGTTTTATTTATTTCAGTGCAATTAAATACTTTATAAAAATGTGGATTCTCCACCACAATTATTTATGCAATATTCGGCACATATTAAACATTTTAGTTTTAATGTTTGAAAACTTTTATTGTTTGCCTATGTTTCAAATTTGAATTTGAATCGGGTTCGAATCAACGTGAGTTTAATCATGGTAATGGAGGTGACGTGGCATCATTAGCTTGGGATTACTGTAGTCTAATTATCCGGGCGTCACAATTCTCCTCCACTACAAGAAATCTCGTCCCGAGATTTAAGAGGTGGAATAAGGGGCGAAGGTGTTGGTAGCGAAAAACCTAACGAGTCTTCTCGGTCTTGGCTTCCCTTTCGAAGAGGTTGATCCCTTTCGTTGATGTCTTCATTTCACTGCTTCAAGTCACCATGATCAATTTGTCATCCTTTCTTCGGGATCTCCATCATACTTACGAATAGGTAAGGGGCAGCTCTACAACGATAGGATGTTACAAGGGAAAATCTTCTGGGGGTTTCCCAAGTATGAACATATGAGTATCTCTCGAGTTGAACAAATGAAACACATCGAGAGCAAAGTAAGACGGTGCAATAAGAAGTTTCAAGCGGATAGGCAATCGTTCATTGCCTGAAACAGAGTGTGAATGGGGTTCAGAGCAACGGGAATAAGTATTGTGTCCGATACCAGAATTGATCACTAGGAAGGTGGCTCGCAAATTACATACGAAGTCAAGCTATAGGAATAACTTTGGCAACAGGGTGTATAGGAGAGTCAGGTTTCGATCCTGTAAAACTGTGGGTTATGGGCCCACCATGTGGTTCTTTTTTTTTTATATATAATAGGAGCAGTGACATCTTGCACGGTCATGATAGCAAGGCATGTCAGGGAGTACCATGTCAGCTATGTCGGCAACAACGTTGGTACCAAGGGCGAGGGACGAAGAGAACCATTTTCCTGCTCGTTGAAACGAGGCGGACCAATAGGCAAGGTTCCCGTCCATCGGTGATTACCGGAATGTCATCATCAATAGTAACAAGGTCTTACTGACAGAGTTGTACATCGAGGTGTTTGCACAAGCAGTGGATTATTACTGCTTATATCATATAGATCATAGAAAAGGTTTAAACAAACAAATGGAAGGAAATATGATCATCAGATTAAACAGAACAATGGAAAGGAAAATATGTTTAAACACATATTTCGAGGGTATATCCTTCCCAAGGACAAGTAGAGCAAGATATCCATGACAGGATATAAAGTAGAAAACCATTTAGGTAAGGGGGGAGGAATCTCATGATATTACTCATACAACGGTGTTAGGATAATTGATAATTAAAATATAGCATCGTGCTTCAAACGTGCCTGTTGAAAATCGGAGTACGATTGACATGCTTCGAGATAGCAGTGACATGGTCTTTAGGTGAAGATCAGACTTTGGAAACACGAAGGATCCATCAAGAATAACTTGTAGAATAAGTCTTACAATTTCCTCATGGATGAATGGATAACCTTGCTGAAAAGGAATCTATAATGATAGGTCCTCCAGCCGGGGGGGGGGGTGCTAGGCATGACATCATGTTACCGGGTCATCAAAGGATCAACGTCATAACTCTTGGAAAGTTGTCCCAACCATCATATCTGACCGAGATTCAGATCCGATTGGTGTCAGGATACCTGAGACTCAGGATGTCCGAGAAGAAAAGGCGCAACACAAATTGTTGAAATGGCATTGCAAGCTTCTCGGGAAATGAACTATGGGAGCGGGTTTCTGAAGCAATAGTTCACCATTAAACCAGGGAGAGGACAAGGAGGTGTCTGGTGAACTCAACGGCAATTCACCGAGATTCCCAAAAGATGGATTTCCACCATTAAGTGAACAAGGAGATAACATTTGTCAGATCAACTGATATAAGGAAGTATGCTCGAGAAAAACATACACAATTAAACATTGGTTGAAGGGTGCGCCCGAAGTACGGGTTGGGTTGCACGACCAATGTTAGAATGGTGATTCAATTAGCGAAGGACTTAGAATGAACTATCGCCCATTCACTTCAAAGCAATAGGGTTGCTAGAAGTTTTGAATTCACACGTCATAGCTCCATTGTCGGTATTCCGGTTGAAAATAATACGGGGACCAAGGAATGAACGAAGATGGCAAGAAGTATTAAGATATCAAGAATTATTAAGAGGTGGTGAAATTCTCACCACATTCTTGACAAAAAGTGATGGTAATACTTCCGAGGTAAGGAAGATCAACTGCTGGGTAGCAGTGATCTCAAGGTTTACACAAAACGCGAACAAGTTGTGTTGAACGGAAGGCAATAAAGTGGTCGATGAGAACAGGAATCATCGAGGGGCATGAATGGTATTACCCATCATGAATTCAATTGAATTCCTGGAAGAGCTCATAAGGTTGATGGTGATCACGACACAATTGTCGAGAGATTTCATGCAGATGTAGTCAATCAGCGACGACATCAAGTCAAAGGAATGATGAAGCAAGAGGTTATTGGAACCACAGTTACGACACAAACTCGAACTCAAGCTTGTTGTTTAAGGTGAAAGGGTATGACGAGGAAAAAAAATCGACGTAAGGTTAGTTCATCATCGAAAATTGGTGCTCCGAGAATAAGGACCAGGTAGCACCGTTAGAATCGTCACGTCAATGATATAGCCAAACAGGCTAGGAATGGCGTGATCGGGTACAAACTCGTACTTATAGAAGCTTACTGAAGAGTTGTTGAACCGTAGAGCGGACTCGGTTCAGTTATCGGTGTCTTTGAGTGTTCAATAACTCCGAGCCCATGAAAAATTGTAATCGGTGAGTATGTAGTACTTGATGAAGAACTCATAAGAAATTATGCAGTTCCAAGATAATCTCGAGATACCAGGTGGTAATACTCGACGACATATCAAACTAGAAGTTGAACTGGGGTATTGCTCTATAGAAGACAAGTGCTTAAACTTGCACAGGACATGATATTTAAAGGAGAACATGGTCAGAACCACGATTGCAAAAAGGCCAGATCTCAGATATAAGATGAACTTATACCAAGGGAATAATTGATTTTAAAAGAAACTTCGATGAGAAGATGTACATCGTGTCCATGGGCATGAACGCAAAGTTCAAGGTCGACTCCCACTTCTTCAATGCATAACCTTTCATTCACCTCTCGTATTTCGAAAATGACATTAGTTGTTGAAAGTGTTTTTTTTACCTGGTGCAATACCAGATAAATATGACCCGTGTAATCTTTCGGGTTCACACGGATTAGGGAAGGCGTAGGTTCAACCCATCAGGGCATCTTAGGAACATATACCACAAACTTCAATAGTAAATACCACCAGCTCGAAAGCAGAGCATGGTTGGCCAAGCAGATGATACAATCTACCAAAGGCACTATGTATCAGGGGAAGAACTCACAAGGTGATTGAATATGAAGGACACTGTCGGATAGCAATCCAACAATGGATCGGGCGATCCACAACGGAGTTGAGGTGAGTATCGGTATTCCAGAAAGAATGCACGGGCATCATATTATAGAACATCGGAATAATTTGATGCTTAGATAACAAAGGAATTATGATTTCCAAAACAAAAGATCAGAAGCAGTCGCTCTGACCAAGGATGGATAAGTTGGATAAACCAGAGGCACAATTGGCGACAAATAGTTTGGTCGAGAACCAGCTCATGTTCAAAAATGATGTCTCAGTCGGAAAGATAAGTTAGAAGGGTTGATAGATGATTGTGTGCATTCGCACACATGTTGAATCAATAGGATCAAAATGACGGTGTCAAAAGATACTAGTGAATATTGCCAGATATATGGGAAGCATCCATAATGCTAGTAGACAAGTATTTGCAGAGCAATAAAGCTGCTAAGGATTTCGGAGGATTGAATAGTATTTCAAGGACTTTTGTGAAACACCTGAACAACTGGGATGAGGGGATACTCGGAAGGTGCGAGAAGTTATTCTTAGGGGTATTCAGGTGGCAAAGAACTGCAAGGCAGTAGGCACAAAATGTTCTCAGGGTATCTTGTAATAACAAGATCGACTGAGAATAAAAGTAAGCACGACAGGTGTAAGTATTTATCCATAGGGATATTTCAGTGGTAGGGAATTGCAAAGGCAACGGGCACAAGGTCTCAAGAGAAAATCGAAGAGTATCTTCGAAATCTTCTGGTGCAGTCGGTGATCATCTGGACTGAAGGGCCTCTCCGGGAGAAAGTATTTTCGAGAACCTAATGTTAGATTTTTGTAAAAATCGTTTAACCCGAATAGAAGAGAGTTCAGAATCCCAGAGTAAAGGTCGAGGAATAAAAGATCCTAATACCTCCCGATGGCGACGTGGGCCCATGGGCCACACAGCCATGTTAGTAAAAGTTTTTCTACGACTAGACTCGACTTCGGCCAAGGAGTTGGAAAGGGGGATTCCTACAGGCAGTTGGCTCTGATACCAACTTGTGACGCCCCCGATTCAATCGTACACTAATCATGCACGCAAATGTGTACGATCAAGATCAGGGACTCACGGGAAGATATCACAACACAACTCTACAAATAAAATAAGTCATACAAGCATCATAATACAAGCCAGGGGCCTCGAGGGCTCGAATACAAGTGCTCGATCATAGACGAGTCAGCGGAAGCAACAATATCTGAGTACAGACATAAGTTAAACAAGTTGCCATAAGATGGCTAGCACAAACTGGGATACAGATCGAAAGAGGCGCAGGCCTCCTGCCTGGGATCCTCCTAACTACTCCTGGTCGTCGTCAGCGGGCTGCACATAGTAGTAGGCACCTCCGGGGTAGTAGTCGTCGTCGATGGTGGCGTCTGGCTCCTGGACTCCAGCATCTGGTTGCGACAACCAGAAAGAAAGGAAAGGGGAAAAAAGAGGGGAGAAAGCAACCGTGAGTACTCATCCAAAGTACTCGCAAGCAAGGAACTACACTACATATGCATGGGTATATGTGTAAAGGGCCATATCAGTGGACTGAACTGCAGAATGCCAGAATAAGAGGGGGATAGCTAGTCTTATCGAAGACTACGCTTCTGGTCACCTTCGTCTTGCAACAGGCAGAAGAGGGTAGGTCGAAGTCCTCCAAGTAGCATCGCATAGCATATCCTACCCGGCGATCCTCCCCTCGTATCCCTGAGGGAGAGCGACCACCGGTTGTATCTGGCACTTGGAAGGGTGTGTTTTATTAAGAATCCGGTTCTAGTTGTCATAAGGTCAAGGTACAACTCCAAGTCGTCCTGTTACCGAAGATCACGGCTATTCGAATAGATTAACTTCCCTGCAGGGGTGCACCACATAACCCAACACGCTCGATCCCATTTGGCCGGACACACTTTCCTGGGTCATGCCCGGCCTCGGAAGATCAACACGTCGCAGCCCCACCTAGGCACAACAGAGAGGCCAGCACGCCGGTCTAAACCTAAGCGCACAGGGGTCTGGGCCCATCGCCCATAGCACACATGCACGTTGCGAGGGCGGCCGAAAGCAGACCTAGCCTAGTGGCGTTCCAGTCCAATTCGGCGCGCGCCGCTCCGTCGCTGACGTCTGAAGTGCTTCGGCTGATACCACGACGTCGGGATACCCATAACTACTCCCACGTAGATGGTTAGTGCGTATAGGCTCGTAGCCAGACTCAGATCAAATACCAAGATCTCGTTAAGCGTGTTAAGTATCCGCGAACGCCGAACAGGGCTAGGCCCACCTGTCTCCTAGGTGGTCTCAACCTGCCCTGTCGCTCCGCCACAAAGTAACAGTCGAGGGCCGTCGGGAACCCAGGCCCACCTCTACCGGGATGGAGCCACCTGTCCTTTCAGCCCCCTCGTCAGAATCACTTGCGGGTACTCAATGAGCTGACCCGACTTTAGTCACCATCTGTATAGTATGTATGTATGTATAGTATATACCCATGATCACCTCCCAAGTGATCACGGCCCTATAGTATAGCAAGGCAGACTGACAAGAATGTAGGGCCAATGATGATAAACTAGCATCCTATACTAAGCATTTAGGATTGCAGGTAAGGTATCAACAGATGTAGCGACAATGTCAGGCTATGCATCAGAATAGGATTAACGAAAGCAGTAACATGCTACACTACTCTAATGCAAGCAGTATAGAGGAGAATAGGCGATATCTGGTGATCAAGGGGGGGGGCTTGCCTGGTTGCTCTGGCAAGAGAGAGGAGTCGTCAACTCCGTAGTCGAACTGGTCAACAGCAGCGTCGGTCTCGTAGTCTACCGAAGAGAAGAGGGGGAAGAAATAATGAATACAGAGCAAACAAAGCATCACAAAATATAACAAGGCAATACGCGATGTTCGGTGTGCCCTAACGCGGTAGTAGGTGATACCGGTGAAGGGGGGAAAACATCCGGAAAAGTATTCCCGGTGTTTCGTGTTTTCGGGCAAAGGAGCCGGAGGGGGAAGTTGCGGGTTCGATAGGTTAGGGGTGTGTGGCGGACGAACGGACCGCGTATCCGGATTCGTCTCGTCGTTCTGAACAACTTTCATGTTGAAAATATTTTAATCCGAGTTACGGATTAAAAGATATGATTTTCTAAAGATTTTATTAATTTCTGGAATTTAATTAATTAATTAATTAATTCGAAAAATGGATTTATGACGTCAGCATGACGTCGTGCTGACGTCAGCAGTCAGCGTTGACCGTTTGACCTGGTCAACCTGACATGTGGGTCCCGTGGGACCCACCTGTCATACACTGTTAGGTTTAATTAGGGTTTAGTTTAATCCTAATTACAGTTTAGTTAATTTAATTAGTGATTATGTTAATCTAATCAGGATTAATTAACTTGATTAATTAATTAATTAATTAATTAATTAATAATTAATTTTATTAAATCATTTTTAATTTTATTAATTATATTTATTTTATTATTTATTTATTATTATTTTTTTAACGTCCTGGGGGCTAGGCCCCACATGTCATTGGGCCAGGGGCTAACGGGCGCGCGGGCGACGGGTTTCGGTCACGGCGTTAATGGGCGAACCCGGGCGGCGCCGTCGGCGCGACGAGCGGCACCGGACGAGGACGAGCGAGGCACGGGGGTCGCTGGATGGGGACGCCGGCAGAAGGGCAGCGGCGGGCGCGGGCGCTTGACTAGGGCGGACCCGAGCGCGCGAGGGGGGGCGTGGCGGTGCGGCAGTAGCAGCCGTGGCAGGGGCGGCGTCATGCGGGTGGACGGGGAGCTCCGGGCGAGGAGGACCCGTGGGCAACCAGCGTCGAGGAGCAGGGGGCGTGGCCACAAGCGGCGCGTGTGCGCGGCCGACGCGGTCAGGGCACGCGGCAGGGGGGAGCAGAGGGCGCGGCGATGCGGGGAAGAGAGGAGGAGGGGAAGAGGCTCACATCGAGCCTGTCGTTGTGCAGTCGTGTGCTCGGGGAGGGCCTGAGGTAGAGGGCGCCGTCGATGGAGTCCGGCGAGGTCCTCGGGCGGCTGCGCGGGCTCCGGGCGGCGGTGAATCGAGGACGAGGTGGCGGCGTACGGCGGGTCGGGCGCGGCGTCGGAGCTCGCAGATCGGAAGAAGGGGGAGGCGAGGAGGAGGCGTTCGGCGAGGTCCGGTGATGGGGCCGGGACGGCACCAGGCGGCGGCGTTCGGCGTAGGGGCCTCCTCTGGTTCCAGTCCCCGCTTCAGATCGGGGGAGGGAGAGGAAGGAGAGAGTGGGGATCGTGCCGGGGGGGGGGAATGGGTGGACCGGCTAGGGTTCCGGTCTGGGTGGGGGTTAAGGGGAGGCCGGCTGGGCCGGCCTGGCGGTCTGGTGGCCTGCTGGGCCGTGGCCCAATGGGCCAGGGGGGTTTGTGTTTCTTTTTCCCTTTTTTTTATTTATTTACTTTTCTATTTTATTTTAGTTACCTTTTATTTGAGTTTCTGTAAAATATATACATAGCATCTAATTTAATATTTCAGTTTAGTCCACCGTCACAAAATGTCTAGTCCCCAATTAATTTTAGTTTGATAATTTATTAGTTAGTAAAGGCACTTAATTATTTGTTTTTAATACTGTTTTATTTATTTCAGTGCAATTAAATACTTTATAAAAATGTGGATTCTCCACCACAATTATTTATGCAATATTCGGCACATATTGAACATTTTAGTTTTAATGTTTGAAAACTTTTATTGTTTGCCTATGTTTCAAATTTGAATTTGAATCGGGTTCGAATCAACGTGAGTTTAATCATGGTAATGGAGGTGACGTGGCATCATTAGCTTGGGATTACTGTAGTCTAATTATCCGGGCGTCACAAGTAGCATGACTTCCAGAACAGGATTACCGTACCACTCTGGCGCGGATCTTACTCTGGTTGATCTATGAGGTTCAGTAGTATCTTGTTCTGAAGCTTCATGATCATTATCATTAGCTTCCTAACTAATTGGTGTAGGTGTCACAGAAACTGGTTTCTGTGACGTACTACTTTCCAATAAGGGAGCAGGTACAGTTACCTCGTCAAGTTCTACTTTCCTCCGACTCACTTCTTTCGAGAGAAACTCCTTCTCTAGAAAGTTTCCGAATTTAGCAACAAAAGTCCTGCCTTCGGATCTGTGATAGAAGGTGTATCCAATAGTTTCCTTTGGATATCCTATGAAGACACATTTCTCCGATTTGGGTTTGAGCTTATCAGGTTGAAGTTTTTTTCACATAAGCATCGCAGCCCCAAACTTTCAGAAACAACAACTTTGGTTTCTTGCCAAACCACAGTTCATATGGCGTCGTCTCAACGGATTTTGATGGTGCCCTATTTAACGTGAATGCGGCCGTCTCTAGAGCATATCCCCAAAACGATAGCGATAAATCAGTAAGAGACATCATAGATCGCACCATATCTAGTAAAGTACGATTACGACGTTCGGACACACCATTACGCTGTGGTGTTCCGGGTGGCGTGAGTTGCAAAACTATTCCACATTGTTTTAAATGTACACCAAACTCGTAACTCAAATATTCTCCTCCACGATCAGATCGTAGGAATTTTATTTTCCTATTACGATGATTTTCAAGTTCACTCTGAAATTCTTTGAACTTTTCAAATGTTTCAGACTTATGTTTCATTAAGTAGATATACCCATATCTGCTTAAGTCATCTGTGAAGGTGAGAAAATAACGATATCCGCCACGAGCCTCAACATTCATCGGACCACATACATCTGTATGTATGATTTCCAATAAATCTGTTGCTCTCTGCATAGTACCGGAGAATGGTGTTTTTGTCATCTTACCCATAAGGCACGGTTCACAAGTACCAAGTGATTCATAATCAAGTGGTTCCAAAAGCCCATCAGTATGGAGTTTCTTCATGCGCTTTATACCGATATGACCCAAACGGCAGTGCCACAAATAAGTTGCACTATCATTATCAACTCTGCATCTTTTGGTTTCAACACTATGAATATGTGTGTCACTACTATCGAGATTTAATAAGAATAGACCACTGTTTAAGGGTGCATGACCATAAAAGATATTACTCATGTAAATAGAATAACCATTATTCTCTGATTTAAATGAATAACCGTCTCGCATCGAACAAGATCCAGATATAATGTTCATGCTTAACGCTGGCACCAAATAACAATTATTTAGGTCTAAAACTAATCCCGAAGGTAGATGTAGAGGTAGCGTGCCGACTGCGATCACATCGACTTTGGAACCATTTCCCACGCGCATCGTCACCTCGTCCTTAGCCAATCTTCGCTTAATCCGTAGTCCCTGTTTCGAGTTGTAAATATTAGCAACAGAACCAGTATCAAATACCCAGGTGCTACTGCGAGCATTAGTAAGGTACACATCAATAACATGTATATCACGTATACCTTTGTTCACCTTGCCATCCTTCTTATCCGCCAAATACTTGGGGCAGTTCCGCTTCCAGTGACCAGTCTGCTTGCAGTAGAAGCACTCAGTTTCAGGCTTAGGTCCAGGTTTGGGTTTCTTCTCTTGAGTAGCAACTTGCTTGCTGTTCTTTTTGAAGTTCCCCTTCTTCTTCCCTTTGCCCTTTTCTTGAAACTAGTGCTCTTGTTGACCATCAACACTTGATGCTCCTTCTTGATTTCTACCTCCGCAGCTTTCAGCATTGCGAAGAGCTCGGTAATAGTCTTATTCATCCCTTGCATATTATAGTTCATCACGAAGCTTTTGTAGCTTGGTGGCAGTGATTGGAGAATTCTATCAATGACGCAATCATCTGGAAGATTAACTCCCAATTGAATCAAGTGATTATTATACCCAGACATTTTGAGTATATGCTCACTGACAGAACTGTTCTCCTCCATCTTGCAGCTATAGAACTTATTGGAGACTTCATATCTCTCAATCCGGTCATTTGCTTGAAATATTAACTTCAACTCCTGGAACATCTCATATGCTCCATGATGTTCAAAACATCGTTGAAGTCCCGATTCTAAGCCATAAAGCATGGCACACTGAACTATCAAGTAGTCATCAGCTTTGCTCTGCCAGACGTTCATAACATCTGGTGTTGCTCCAGCAGCAGGCCTGGCACCTAGCGGTGCTTCCAGGACATAATTCTTCTGTTCAGCAATGAGGATAATCCTCAAGTTACGGACCCAGTCCGTGTAATTGCTACCATCATCTTTCAACTTTGCTTTCTCAAGGAACGCATTAAAATTCAACGGAACAATAGCACGGGCCATCTATCTACAATCAAACATATACAAGCAAGATACTATCAGGTACTAAGTTTCATGATAAATTTATGTTCAATTAATCATATTACTTAAAGAACTCCCACTTAGATAGACATCCCTCTAATCCTCTAAGTGATTACGTGATCCAAATTAACTAAACCATGTCCGATCATCACGTGAGATGGAGTAGTTTCATCGGTGAACATCACTATGTTGATCATATCTACTATATGATTCACGCTCGACCTTTCAGTCTCCGTGTTCCGAGGCCATGTCTGTATATGCTTGGCTCGTCAAGTATAACCTGAGTATTCCGCGTGTGCAACTGTTTTGCACCCGTTGTATTTGAACGTAGAGCCTATCACACCCGATCATCACGTGGTGTCTCAGCACGAAGAACTTTCACAACGGTGCATACTCAGGGAGAACGCTTCTTGATAATTAGTGAGAGATCATCTTATAATGCTACCGTCAATCAAAGCAAGATAAGATGCATAAAAGATAAACATCACATGCAATCAATATAAGTGATATGATATGGCCATCATCATCTTGTGCTTGTGATCTCCATCTTCGAAGCACCGTCGTGATCTCCATCGTCACCGGCGCGACACCTTGATCTCCATCGTAGCATCGTTGTCGTCTCACCAATTTTATGCTTCCACGACTATCGCTACCGCTTAGTGATAAAGTAAAGCATTACAGCGCGATTGCATTGCATACAATAAAGCGACAACCATATGGCTCCTGCCAGTTGCCGATAACTCGGTTACAAAACATACAATAAAATTTAGCATCATGTCTTGACCATATCACATCACAACATGCCCTGCAAAAACAAGTTAGACGTCCTCTACTTTGTTGTTGCAAGTTTTACGTGGCTGCTACGGGCTTAAGCAAGAACCAATCTTACCTACGCATCAAAACCACAACGATAGTTTGTCAAGTTGGTGCTGTTTTAACCTTCGCAAGGACAGGGCGTAGCCACACTCGGTTCAACTAAAGTTGGAGAAACTGTCACCCGCTAGCCACCTTTGTGCAAAGCACGTCGGGAGAACCGGTCTCGCGTAAGCGTACGCGTAATGTCGGTCCGGGCCGCTTCGTCCAACAATACCGCCGAACCAAAGTATGACATGTTGGTAAGCAGTATGACTTATATCGCCCACAACTCACTTGTGTTCTACTCGTGCATATAACATCAACACATAAAACCTAGGCTCAGATGCCACTGTTGGGGAATGTAGTAATTTCAAAAAAATTCCTACGCACACGCAAGATCATGGTGATGCATAGCAACAAGAGGGGAGAGTGTGATCTATGTACCCTTGTAGATCGACAGCGGAAGCGTTAGCACAACGCGGTTGATGTAGTCGTACGTCTTCACGGCCCGACCGATCAAGCACCAAAACTACGGCACCTCCGAGTTCTAGCACACGTTCAGCTCAATGACGATCCCCGGACTCCGATCCAGCAAAGTGTCGGGGAAGAGTTCCGTCAGCACGACGGCGTGGTGACGATCTTGATGTACTACCGTCGCAGGGCTTCGCCTAAGCACCGCTACAATATTATCAAGGATTATGGTGGAAGGGGGCACCGCACACGGCTAAGAATATGATCACGTGGATCAACTTGTGTGTCTAGGGGTGCCCCCTGCCCCCGTATATAAAGGAGCAGGGGGAGGTGCGGCCGGCCAGGAGGAGGGCGCGCCAGGAGGAGTCCTACTCCCACCGGGAGTAGGATTCCCCCCTTTTCCTAATTGGAATAGTATTCGGGAGGGGGAAAGAGGAGAGAGAGAAGGAAGGGGGGGCGCCGCCCCCCTCTCCTTGTCCTATTCGGACTAGGGGGGGAGGGGCGCGCGGCCCAGCCCTGGCCACCTCTCCTCTCTTCCACTACAGCCCACTAAGGCCCATATACCTCCGGGGGGTTCCGGTAACCTCCCGGTACTCCCGTAAAATCCCAATTTCACTCGGAACACTTCCGATATCCAAATATAGGCTTCCAATATATCAATCTTTATGTCTCGACCATTTCAAGAATCCTCGTCATGTTCGTGATCACATCCGGGACTCCGAACAAACTTCGGTACATCAAAATGCATAAACTCATAATATAACTGTCATCAAAACCTTAAGCGTGCGGACCCTACGGGTTCGAGAACAATGTAGACATGACCGAGACACATCTCCGATCAATAACCAATAGCGGAACCTGGATGCTCATATTGGCTCCCACATATTCTACGAAGATCTTTATCGGCCAGATCGCATAACAACATACGTTGTTCCCTTTGTCATCGGTATGTTACTTGCCCGAGATTCGATCGTCGGTATCTCAATACCTAGTTCAATCTCGTTACCGGCAAGTCTCTTTACTCGTTTCGTAATACATCATCTTGCAACTAACTCATTAGTTGTAATGCTTGCGAGGCTTATGTGATGTGCATTACCGAGAGGGCCCAGAGATACCTCTCCGACAATCAGAGTGACAAATCCTAATCTCGAAATACGCCAACCCAACATGTACCTTTGGAGACACTTGTAGCGCTCCTTTATAATCACCCAGTTACGTTGTGACGTTTGGTAGCACACAAAGTGTTCCTCCGGCAAACGGAGTTGCATAATCTCATAGTCATAGGAACATGTATAAGTCATGAAGAAAGCAATAGCAACATACTAAACGATCGGGTGCTAAGCTAATGGAATGGGTCATGTCAATCATATCATTCTAATAATGATGTGAACCCATTAATCAAATGACAACACATGTCTATGGTTAGGAAACATAACCATCTTCGATTAACGAGCTAGTCAAGTAGAGGCATACTAGTGACATTTGGTTTGTCTATGTATTCACACAAGTATTATGTTTCCGGATAATACAATTCTAGCATGAATAATAAATATTTATCATGATATAAGGAAATAAAATAATAACATTATTATTGCCTCTAGGGCATATTTCCTTCACCTGGCGCTTTTCCGACGCACGTCCGCCGCGGCAAATGGTCGCCGGCGGCTGAACGCCGGCGAGCCGACGTGGCAACATCGTTAACTGCTAATGACGGGGCTAACTAACCCCCTCTCTCACTGACTATTGGGCCCCACACCCTTAACTAACAACAGTTTAATTTCTGCTTAGTTTTGTTTAAACACAGTGGACCCCGCACGTCAGTTGACCCGCTGACATCACCGTTGACTGGCCCCACCTATCTGTGAGACAAACTGGCACCGGGTCACTGACCAGTGGGCCCCACTGGTAAGGTTTGACCTGGACCAGCCCCTGTTGACCTGCTGACGTCGTCATGATATGATGCTGATGCAGTAATTGATTTTCTAGATTTAAAATAAATCAGGAAATTCCAGAAAACAGTTTAAACTTCTAAAAATCATAGAAATTCAACCGTAACTCCAAATGAAATAATATATATATGAAAAATTATCAGAAAAATTCAAGGAATCCATCTGTACCATTTTCATGCATGTTTGAGAAAGTTAACCTCACTGTTTAGGATGAAACATGATTAGGGCAAATTTCATAATAGGTTTGGAGTTGGAATTTGATATAGTTTTGAATTCCACTTCAATTTAAATGACTTTCTGTTGCATTAGCCCAAATCACAACATATTTCCATGTCATGATCATGCATCATATTGTTGCATTGCATTGATTGTATTCTTCCTTGTTTGCCAGTAATTGCCCCCTCTCATTAGACGTTGTTTCCGACGACATGATCGATGACACCGATGAAGAGCTATTATATCTTCAGAAGTGCCAGGCAAGCACAACCCCCTTGTTCATTCTGATACAAGCCCACTCTCTCGCTCCTGCTCTCTTTTACTGCATTAGGACAACAACGATTCATCTGTTACTTGTTGTGGTAGTTGAACCCCTTATCCTCTGCATGACCTGTCATTGCCACAGTAAATAGATGAAACCCACTACCATGAGTAGGAGTTGTTTGAGCCCTGATGTGCCTACTCATTCATGCTTGTTTGTCATGCCTGCTATTGCTTAGAGTTGTGTCAGGTCTGATTCATCGGGGATGAATTGGAACATGTTTGATACCGATGCATATGTAGCTAGTTCTGATGTAAGTCTTGCTGAGTGCCTTTGTACTCATGTTTGCTTAATTTATGTTTTGCAGAGAGACTTCAGTCTCGCTAGTAGTTCCGTGTGGACTTCGACGTTTAGCTTGCTACATCAGCTACGATCTTGTGCCCTCGGCAGGATCTGGTAGATAGTTAGGCTTCTCAGCCCTTTTCATTTGTAGATGTCTGTCCCCAGACATGTTAAGCTTCCGCATGTGCTTTGATTTGTATGCTATGATTGTTGGGTCATGAGACCCATGTTTGTAATATCTCGCTCCTCGGAGCCTAGTGAATAAATACTTGAGTTGTAGAGTCTTGTTGTGATGCCATGTTGTATTTACACATATCGAGCATATTGTGTGTATGATTGAAATGCTTGGTATGTGTGGGATCCGACAATCTAGTCGTTTATCCTTGGCAGCCTCTCTTATGGGGAAATGTAGTCTAGTGCTTCCTTGAGCCATAGTAGTCTGCTACAGCCCGGTTCATCGGAGTCCTGCTAGCCCAGCACTACTGCTCAGGACACTTGACTGGCTGGCATGTGTTTCACTTCGTTCCTGTGTCTGTCCCTTTGGGGAAATGCCACGCGGTGACATCCAGAGTCTTGCCTAGCTTGCTACAGCCCGGTTTACCGGAGTCCTGTTAGCCCAGTGCTACAGCCCGGATTCACACGCTGCTGACCGACATGCTCGAAGTTGATTCATGTATGCATGTCTACATGGGTTAGTGCCGCTTTGGGTTCACGACTAGCCATGTTGGCCCGGGTTCTCCGTCATATGGATGCTAGCGACACTATCATATACGTGAGCCAAAAGGCGCAAACGGCCCTGGGCCATGGTAAGGCGACACCCGTGGGAATACTGTGCGTGAGGCCGCAAAGTGATATGAGGTGTTACCAGCTAGATCGATGTGACTTGGAATCGGGGTCCTAACAGCTTTGGTATCAGAGCCTAACTGCCTGTAGGATTGCCAAGCCAAACTGGTCGAAGTTGAGTCTAGAAATGCTTTAGCTATATAAGGGAATTTATTGGGGAAGGGAACGTAAGGCTCTTTTTACTCCTTTACCTTATGTCCTTCTGATCTGAGTCAACCTCTTCTTTTCTACAGGGTTAAGAAACTAGGCTTTCTCATCTATCTATCAGGATGACGTGTTACGAACCCGTTGACTTATAGGATTGATGGATTCATGCCGCAATTCAGTTTCTAGTACTTCCATGTGTTCATAATTGGTCTCGGAACCTTGATATTATGATGTTGAGTGGTTATGCCACCATTTTGCAGGATGTCTCAAATCTTTTTGAGCATTTACAGCCGTTATGCTGTCCGAGTCATCCCAGGTTTCTAAGTAGTCTGATGCATTTGCAAACCCCTTCCTCCTATTCCTGATGTCCAATTGGGCCAGATTAATCACATTAATCGGTGAGTTGAGGTACTCTGTTGCCTCGACATATATGTTGGAGCTATTTTTATGGCCCTAGGTGTTTTAGGGAGTCACCTAGTGATCTAGCCATGTTTTGTATCCCCAGTGTGTGATTCTGGCCACTATTCTCGAAAGCATCCCGTGATGCCATGTAGTGGCAGGTACTCTATTCATGGGTTCTTGAACCCGAGATTCACCCTACTTACCTCATGTTGATAATGTTGCTAGTTCCTTTAGGATATAACCTTGCGACAGTCCTCGAGGTCCGTGGTATTTCCTTCTTCCAAATACCATGAACCATTAAGGCAGAAGTTCTTTGAACCAAAATATCACAATCAGAGTACTCTTGAGGAGTTCTCCATTCATAATTGTGATTCTGCCAGATCTACCTTTCTGCATGGGTTATCTGGAAGAAACCTGTTGAACTTGGTTCGACATTTTAATCTATGCATCCACAACTCCGAAAGATATATGTCCTCTTGAGTTGTCCCTCTTCATTTATATTCCGACCATCGTCTATCAATTGATAGTCAGGAGTAATTGTGCATCCGTGTTATCGATGTTTATTATTCTTGTGGTCCGTTAAGCCATTCTATTCCAGAATGACTAGGAGAAACAAACTCCAATACCTCATCCATTTCTAGGATTGGGTCAAAGTAGTTGTATCCCACAGATCAAAATGCCAATCCAGCTTTTGTTCTGTTCTACCCTGGAGTATTACCATCTTATGTCAAGAATGTCATGAGAATTGTACCCCCTCCTATGAATTCTTTATTTAGTGATACTTCTTGCCATCATTGTTCATTCCTCGGTTCCGTGTTGTTGTAACCAGAATACGGACAAGTGAACCGTGATGTGTGAAATCAATACTCCTAGCAACTAGTTGCTTGGTAGTAAATGGGCAATATTCTCATTCTTAGCGTGTTGGTTATTGAATCATCATTCTAAGATAGGTTGTGCTACCTAGTCCATTTTTCTATGCACTCTTCGATCAATGAGTTAGGATTGTGTCAGTCCCTCGCTCTCTTGATCATATCGTCTTGCTCTGAAAAGCAAGATTGTTCCCGAGCTTAGAAACATATCGGTGGTTCGTGATTTTCTGAATATTTCCTCGGAAGTATCACCAGGTTGCCCCCTGACTGTTATGTTGAGCTCGTGATCAAGTTGGTTTCTTGTAAACCACCCCTTTTCCAAGAATCTGTGTTGGATACCCTGAGCTAGTTGGTTAAGCTGAACAACAACTTGGAGAGTTGGAAAATGAAAGCTTGTCCGGCTCAGTTCATTCCAAGGGATATCCGTGTGTGTGTGTGTTGAAGAAATATGATATTTTCATCGATTGTTCCTCGGGATCGGTTGTTGAATCTATCATCTTGTCCAAACCTTGATTTGAGTGTGGGCTATCGTCAAGTCAAATGAGAACCAACGATGTTCATAATGTTGTCTTACTCGTGGGTTTCCTCGAGCATACACCGTTATATCTTTTTGGGTCTGACCAATGCTATCACCTTGTTCACATAATTATGGAATTCCATCTTCACGAAATCTGGATGACCTGTTGTTGAGCCCATCGACAATATTTTCATCTTATCCATGATTCATGTTGAACATTAAGCTAGTGTTGGAAACTTTGAAAGCATTTCTTCATGCTAGCTCATGAAGCATATGTTTGGTATAGGAAGTGACTTCCTCTAGTTCATGTGCATTTGAAGCAAGTTGCCGCCATGAATTTGGGAAAGTTTGTTTCGCTTTCTCTGGAGTCATCCCAAGTCAGTCATGCATACGTGCGAAGTATTCTGTGGTCTGGAGACTTGCAACCTTCATTCTATGTGAATCCCTAGCACACCAAGCCACTGATTGATTTGTTCAAGGAGAAGAAGTTTCTTCTTAAAAGCTAGACTTACGCAATGACTTCGATATCCTCGATGATGGTTCCCCATCTGGACTCGGTAGTGTTTTATTATAAGACTACTATGTGGTCATGCTTGTCTGGGACAGCGTGTTCACAGGTTTGTAGCAAAATTGGCTCATGTTTTGGAGCTTACTATCGTAGTTCATTTTCTGAGAATCTCACAACGTCATCTCGTCGGTTTGCATTGCAAACTTTCTTTTCAAGACATGCTGTCTGAAATATCCTATTACCAACCAGATCTGAATCTCAGGCAGATATGATGGTTGGAACTTTTCCAGGATCTATGATGTAGGTCCCGACAGGGTTGATGTTCTGGCCGACACACCTAGCCGGAAGATCTGTCATTATAGTATCTTGCCCATTTTTCCATGAGGATTTCGTGCGACTTATTATAGAAGTTGTTCCTTAGGAACCCTTGTGCTCTCAGTTTCTTCGATGATTCTATAACCATTGAAACATTGGAAACACTCTCGACTGTTGAGTTTTGCCCCAGTTACCAGAATCATTCCCAGCATTTGCATTTTGTTCCCAGCTTGCACCTCAGTAGTAGTTGTTCAGGATCATCTTCAAAAGTGGACTTACCATGGGTCCCATCTGTCTCCGATGATAAGCAAATCATCCATTGCGTTGTCTCCAACAAGGTAGTCCACATCATTCATCCTAGTCCGAGTATGCCATTTCTTCGAGCTCTTTCAAACGATCAATTGAAAATTGCTTTAAGTTGGTATGAAGAGTTTCAATGATCTATGGATCAAAAGTAATTCTTTTGCCACTTAAGGGAACAATCCAATGAGTCACCTTTCCCAAGGTGTCCCGTTACGGGATCATGGCAATTATTTCCTCGCCACCTTGACACCATCCACCATCTTTCTAAGCGTGGAATTGCTGCCCACAAATCAAACCCCGTCGTTTGTTCTCCAATCCCTCTCGATGTGTTCTGTGTCTCAACTCAAGATGTTTCAACATCTCATTCCGCGAGTGGATCTTGTATAGCTCGATCTTCGAGAAGATCAATCTTAGTATAGTTTCTTTATGTCGTCATCGCGTGGATGAAGATCTCAAAAGCAAGGATGTCAAGATCAACGTATGCAACGAATCGACAACCTTTTGAGGTGCAACCTGGATCGTGAAGATCGTGTTAGTCTTGTGCCCCCCCCTTCCTTCTTACCTCACATCTTGGATCTCGGGCCGAGATTCTTGTTTAGTGGGGGTGAGTTGTCACATCCCTAGCTTCTGGCATTGCACTAGGGTAACTTCATGTGTGCATCATGTTTAAACTTTGAAAGAAACTTGAAATGGGGATTGCCTAAACCCTAGCATTAAAGGAATTCACTAGGTTCAACCAAAATATTTCCAGTAAATCCTAATGGCTTTAAAAAATGTTCATCATTCTTGGAAAAAGCTGGAAACAGTAACCAGAGGTGATGCACATTTTTGCATGACATATTTGGGCTCTGGATTAAATCATACTCTATTTGCATTTGGGCATTTAAATGCTATTAAATATTTTAAATGCTCAAATAATCATAAACTAAAATGTTTACTGTAGGATATATTCCCAACAGTGATCATGAGTAGTTTCATGATATTTGGAAGTGTGTAAGTATTTTTAATAAAGCCCTAAAGACTACAGAATAATAGAAAACCAAATTAAAACAGAAATCAGAGAGGGAGAGAGAACTACCTGGGCCAACTTACCTGGCCTTCCAGCCCACCTAGTGGCCCAGCTGGCGGCCCAGCCCACCAGGGGCTCCCGTGTCTTCTCCTTCCTCTGCCAGAAGGACCGAGGTGCGTGGCCACCGCACACCGGCACGCGCACGGCCACCTCCTGCCTGCTTGCCGCTGCTGGAGTCGTCCCCGAGCGCCATGCACTTCCCCTCGACCGCCTGCACCTCTCCTCTCTCCCCCTCGAGCACTCTTCCCTCCTTTGCCGCTTTCCCACGCGACCACCGAGCGTTGTCATCGCCGCCGACGAGCGCAACCGCGGCCATCGCCTCCCCCTTGCTTCTCTGTGCTGTCCAGAGGCTCCGCCTCGACGCCATGGAGCCCCAAGACGAAGCACGCGCCCGTGGAGCGCCCTAAGCGACGCCATCATCCTCATCCTCGTCGTCGGACACCGGAGATCCGTCTCGCCGCCCCGCTCGCTCCGGCGCCTCCCCGAGCTCGCTGACCTTCCCTACATGATCGTCGTGAGATCCCGGTTCTTTCCCCCTTAACCACGTCATCGTTTTCATCCCGTAGCCACTGCCCCGCGAGTAACCGGAGCTGCCGTCCGCAATGGACGTTGAGCCATGCGCTCCCGAGCTTCACTTGCTCGCCCTAGTGGCACAGACGTGCTCCTGATGACCCCACGACGCCGTCTATGCCTTTGGTTGAGCTCCCCGTGCTCCGGCACGCCGCGCCCGTGCAAACCCGTAGCTGCGCTGCCGCCAAAGCTCGTCGCCGGCGAGATTCCGGCCGCCCCGCGACCCCCTTTCTGGCCCATTGGATGCGCCCGAGCAAGGGCTTCTCCCTGATGCTTTCTGCACGACAAACCGCGGCCCCTGGCGCTTTTCCGACGCACGTCTGCCGCGGCAAATGGTCACCGGCGGCTGAACACCGGCGAGCCGACGTGGCAACATCGTTAACTTCTAATGACGGGTCTAACTAACCCCCTCTATCACTGACTACTGGGCCCCGCGCCCTTAACTAACACCAGTTTAATTTCTGCTTAGTTTTATTTAAACACAGTGGACCCCGCACGTCAGTTGACCCGCTGACGTCACCGTTGAGTGGCCCCACCTGTCTATGAGACAAACTGGCACCGGTTCACTGACCAGTGGGCCCCACTGGTAAGGTTTGACCTGGACCAGCCCCTGTTGACCTGCTGATGTCGTCATAACGTGATGCTGATGCAGTAATTGATTTTCTGGATTTAAAATAAATCAGGAAATTCCAGAAAACAATTTAAACTTCTAAAAATCATAGAAATTGAACCGTAACTCCAAATGAAATAATTTATATATGAAAAATTATCAGAAAAATTCAAGGAATCCATCTGTACCATTTTCATGCATGTTTGAGCAAGTTAACCTCACTGTTTAGGATGAAATATGATTAGGGCAAATTTCATAATAGGTTTGGAGTTGGAATTTGATATAGTTTTGAATTCCACTTCAATTTAAATGACTTTCTGTTGCATTAGCCCAAATCACAACATATTGCCATGTCATGATCATGCATCATATTGTTGCATTGCATTGATTGTATTCTTCCTTGTTTGTCGGTAATTGCCCCCTCTCAGTAGACGTTGTTTCCGACGACGTGATTGATGACACCGATGAAGAGCTATTCTATCTTCAGAAGTGCCAGGCAAGCACAACCCCCTTGTTCATTCCGATACAAGCCCACTCTCTCGCTCCTGCTCTCTTTTACTGCATTAGGACAACAACGATTCATCTGTTACTTGTTGCGGTAGTTGAACCCCTTATCCTCTGCATGACCTGTCATTACCACAGTAAATAGATGAAACCCACTACCATGAGTAGGAGTTGTTTGAGCCCTGATGTGCCTACTCATTCATGCTTGTTTGTCATGCCTGCTATTGCTTAGAGTTGTGTCAGGTCTGATTCATCGGGGATGAATTGGAACAGCGATGAACATGTCCTACTGTGTGTGAGCTAAGTGTGTGAACATGATTTGGTAAAGGTAGCGGTGAGAGGCCATGTAGGAGTACATGGTGGGTTGTCTCATTGAAACCATTCTTAGGAACTGAGTTCTGTGTTTGTGATCCATGACCAGCTACTACCACGCATTGGGCCCGAAACCAATGGACCCTCTTGACTTATTAACTGCCCTTGTCCTCTGTCCAGGAGTTGCAACTAGTTTCTGGTGTTTGTAGGATATGTGTTGGCGGCCGTGCATAGCGCTGACCCTAGGGGTGGGCTATGATGCGGTAGATACACCGTGGCACGGTGTACCGGGCGCCCGTTTGGTGTCTCGGGAACCCTGCACACATCGTTTGGGGCTGTGAGCGGAACTCCGGCCGGATCTCCTCGCGGATGGAACCCGAATAGGCGATAAACTTGGACTAGAGACTCGTGTGGTTAGTCAGGTCATGGTCGACTCCCTCGCCAGGCTTCCGCTTGAAGGTTGTCGAGATACACGACGTGTATATGGTGGTAAGTGGCGAGAGCGTGTGTGAAGAAGTACACCCCTACAGGGTTATAAATGATCTATTCGAATAGCCGTGTCCGCGGTAAAGGACTTTTGGGTTGCCTATAACATTTCATAGACAAGTGGAAGTGGATACTCTAAAACTCGCAAGATAAGTGTGAGTACTATGGATGGCCTTCTTGTAGGGGGACGGGAGCGGATCCATAGTGGTGTATTGAATGGTGAATATGTGGACTCGTGTGCGCCGCCTCAAAAGAGTTGCTTGCAGTCGTAGTTCGGGTTAGCCACTGAGTCAAAGCTGGCTTGCTGCAGTCAAACTCCACCACCCCCTCCCCCTTGTTGATACCGATGCATATGTAGCTAGTTCTGATGTAAGTCTTGCTGAGTGCCTTTGTACTCATGTTTGCTTAATTTATGTTTTGCAGAGAGACTTCAGTCTCGCTAGTAGTTCCGTGTGGACTTCGACGTTTAGCTTGCTACCTCAGCTATGATCTTGTGCCCTCGGCAGGATCTGGTAGATAGTCAGGCTTCTCAGCCCTTTTCATTTGTAGATGTCTGTCCCCAGACATGTTAAGCTTCCGCATGTGCTTTGATTTGTATGCTATGATTGTTGGGTCATGAGACCCATGTTTGTAATATCTCGCTCCTCGGAGCCTAGTGAATAAATACTTGAGTCGTAGAGTCTTGTTGTGATGCCATGTTGTATTTACACATATCGAACATATTGTGTGTATGATTGAAATGCTTGGTATGTGTGGGATCCGACAATCTAGTCGTTTATCCTTGGCAGCTTCTCTTATGGGGAAATGTAGTCTAGTGCTTCCTTGAGCCATAGTAGTCCGCTACAGCCCGGTTCACCGGAGTCCTGCTAGCCCAGCACTACTGCTCAGGACACTTGACTGGCCGACATGTGTTTCACTTCATTCCTGTGTCTGTCCCTTCGGGTAAATGTCACGCGGTGACATCCGGAGTCCTGCCTAGCCTGCTACAGCCCGGTTTACCGGAGTCCTGTTAGCCCAGTGTTACAGCCCGGATTCACACGCTGCTGACCGACATGCTCGAAGTTGATTCATGTATGCCTGTCTCCATGGGTTAGTGCCGCTTTGGGTTCATGACTAGCCATGTCGGCCCGGGTTCTCCGTCATATGGATGCTAGCGACACTATCATATACGTGAGCCAAAAGGCGCAAACGGCCCCAGGCCATGGTAAGGCGACACCCGTGGGAATACCGTGCGTGAGGCCGCAAAGTGATATGAGGTGTTACCAGCTAGATCGATGTGACTTGGAATCGGGGTCCTGACAGTCCTCGTTTGTGACACCCCCGATTTGACCGTACACTAATCATACATGGAAATGTGTACGATCAAGATCAAAGACTCGTGGGAAGACATCACAACACAACTCTAGACACAAATTAAAAATAATACAAGCTTTATATTAGAAGCCAGGGGCCTCGAGGGCTCGAATAGATAGCTCGAATACACATGAGTCAGCGGAAGCAACAATATCTAAGTACAGACATAAGTTAAACAAGTTTGCCTTAAGAAGGCTAGCACAAAAGTAGCAATGATCGGAAAGGCGAGGCCTCTTGCCTGGGACCTCCTAACTACTCCTCGAAATCGAACTCCACATAGAATCATCCCCGGGATCCTCTGGCTCCTAGACTCCATCATATGATCGCAAATAACCGGGAAAGGGGGGAAAAGAAGTAGCAAAGCAACCGTGAGTACTCATCCAAAGTACTCGCAAGCAAGGATCTACACTACATATGCATTGTTATCAATGAAATGGGTAGTATCTATGGATTGAACTGCAGAATGCCAGAATAAGAGGGGGATAGCTAGTCCTATCGAAGTCTACGCTTCTGGCAGCCTCCATCTTGAAGCAGTAGAAGAGAGTAGATGGTAAGTTAACCAAGTATCATCGCATAGCATAATCCTACCCGACGATCCTCCCCTCGCCGCCCTATGAGAGAGAGATCCCCGGGTTATACCTGACACTTGGAAGGGTGTATTTTATTAAGTATCAGGTTCTAGTTGTCATAAGGTCAAGGTACAACTCCGGGTTGTCCTTTTACCGAGGGACACAGCTATTCGAATAGATAAACTTCCCTGCATGGGTGCACCACATTTCCCAACACGCTCGATCCCCTCTGGCCGGACACACTTTCCTGGGTTACGCCCGGCCTCGGAAGATCAACACGTCGCAGTCCTACCAAGACACAACAGAGAGGTCAGCACGCCGATCTAAATCCTATGGCGTAGGGGTCTGGGCCCATCGCCCATTGCACACCTGCACGTTGCGAAAGCGGCCGGCGAGCAGACCTAGCCTCCCTTATACAAGAGCAGGCGTTCCAGTCCAACCCGGCGCATGCCGTCTAGTCGCTGACGTCAAGAAGGCTTCGGCTAATACCACGACGTCGAGTGCCCATAACTGTTCCCGCGTAGTTGGTTAGTGCGTATAGGCCAATGGCTAGACTCAGATCGAATACCAAGATCTTGGTAAGCGTGTTATTTTGACGTAACTACGGACGTCGACCAGGGCCAGGCCCATCTCTCTCCTAGGTGGTCTCAACCTGCCCTCTCGCTCCGCCACAAGTAACAGTTGGGGGCCATAGGGAACCCAGGCCCACCACTACCTGGATGGAACCAACTGTCCCTACGAGCCGACCCGACTTTAGTCACCACAAGTATCATATATTATGTATAAGTATATACCCGTGATCACCTCCCGAGTGATCATGGCCCGATAGTATAGCATGGCTGACGGACAAGAATGTAGGGCCACTGATGAAATACTAGCATCATATACTAAGCATTTAGGATTGCAGGTAAAGGTAACAACAGTAGTAGCAAAGACAGGCTATGCATCAGGATAGGACTAATAGAAAGCAGTAACATGCTACACTACTCTAATGCAAGTAGTAGACAAAAGAATAGGCGATATCTTGTGATCAAAGAGGGGCTTGCCTGGTTGCTCTAGCAAGTAGGGGTCGTCAACAATATAGTCGATCGGGGCACCAGTAGCGGCGTTAGTCTCGTAGTCTACCGGAGAGAAAAGGGGGAAGAAACAATGAATACAATGCAAACAAATGCATATCTATGCATGACATGACAAGTAACGGTGTTAGGTGTGCCCTAACGCAGTAGGAACTGATACCGGTGAAGGGGGGAAACATCTGAGAAAGTATCCCCAGTGTTTCACGTTTTCTGACAAATGAACCGGAGGGGGGAAGTTGCGTGTTCGCTATGCTAGAGATGTGTGGCGGACGAACGGGCTGCATACTCAGATTCGTCTCGTCATTCTGAGCAACTTTCAAGGGCAAAGTTTTTGCATCCGAACTACTATTCATTTTCTATAATTTTTCAAAGTTTTAAATGATTTTCTAGATTTTCTTATTTATTTTTAATTTCGAAAATCAGTAGTTAAAAAAAACTGGGTGCACCCGGTGCAATGCACCAGAGGTGCACTAGTGAGGCTGACCAGTGGGTCCAGTCAACTGCCGAGTCAGTAGTTGACTGGTCAACATGGTCAAACGGGCCCACAAGTCATAGACTATTATTTTGAACAATTTTATTTATTTATTTGATTTAGCGGTGGGGCCTGGTGTCATAGACTACTTTTAGGAGGGGGTTAGCAATTAGGGGATTAGCGGGTGGGTTAGTGCGTAGTCAAACAGAGGAGGGCCGGCTGGGCTCACGCGGGCACAAGGCGCCGGAGACAGTGCGGCCGATAGCGGCGACCAACGCCGTGGCACGCGGCCGGAGCCGAGCGTCGGAACGGGGGAAGAGGCGTCGCGTGGAGAGGGACGGGGCCGGAGGCGAGTGCGGCGGGGGCCAGATCGCAGGCGCGCGCCACGGGCGGCGGGCGTGCACAGCGGGGCCGCAGTAGCCGGACGCGAGCGCGGGGAGTGGCGGTCGGAGGCAGACGCGGCCAAGCACGAGTGGGCGCACATGCGGGCATGCCCGGCGCGGGGCGGCAGAGTGGGGGAGGCGGAGTGGGGCGGCGCCAGCGTATTAGTGGTGGAGGCTGGCGCCGTCATGGCTGGCGGCGGTTAGCGTGGAAGAGCTTCAAGCGCGCGTGGGTAGCAGAGGCGTGAGCGGCGCTAGCAGCAGCGGCGAAGCAATATAGCCATGGGAGGGCCACGGGCGACTACGGTGGTACACGGGGCTGCAGCGGCTGCAGCGGCAAAGGGCAGCGCCGTCGTGGTGGAGCTCCGGACTGAGGCGCGGGACGTGGCCGGCGCGCGAGCAGCAGCGCGCGACGGACAGCATCGGCAACATCAGTAGCAATAGAGTAGGCAGAGGCGAGGTGGCAATAGCAAGCGGCAGCAGTGACGGGCGTCCGACCAGGGAAGCCCTACAGCTCAAGATCGAGCAAGGCGAGGTGCTCGGCGGCAGCTTCTGACCTCTAGGAGCACGCTCACCTTCTCAGTTGAAGCAAGGGGGCACGACGAGGCAGGGGCTTGCGTTTAGCTAGCTAGGGGAAGAGAAGGAGCTTCAGGGGAGGGGGAAATGTAGCGGCGCTCACATCAGTGACGGGGAGCCGCTCATTGAAGCTGGAGGGGTCGGGGTGGAGCTAATCGACGGGGAGGACTACGGCGGCCGAAGGCGAGGAAGTGAACGCGCGCGTCGTGGTGGTGACCTCCTGGCTCCATTCCAGCGGCTTAGTCAAGGCAGTCGAGCACCACAGAGCTTCTTGGCGTGTTACAAGGGCGCGGGGTCCACGGGGAACACGGCGGGGAGGCAGCCCATGGCAACGGCGGCGGCGGGTCTGCGCTGTGGGGAGGAGAGGGGCGAGAGGAGGGGGTGAGGAACGTGCTATGGTTCCAGGGGGCTCGGGGGTGCTCTTAACTGTCGCGGGGAGGCGCTGGATGGCTTGCGTGTGGCCTCCCGCGGCCACGGACGACACACGACCGTCCAACAAGGCGCGTGAACAGGAGGTAGGAGATAAGGGGGTTAGTGGGATGTATGTGTACTGTAGCAATGGGCTACAGTGCACAGTGCAGCTTTAGACTTTCTTTTCACTTTTTATTTTACTTTTTTTCTATTTTGTTTTATTTCTTTAATGGTTACAGTTTTATGAAATACACTAATGGTTCCTAGATTAGTATTACTATATGTACTACTGCCACATTAATTTGGGTAACTATATAAAATATTTTAACATTTTATAAATAATAAGAGGCATTCATTAAATTGGTTAAGCCATTGTTTTATTCACATTTGAGTATTTAAACATCGTATAAAAGTGTGGTTTATCCTCCTAAATTACCTATGCATTATTTGGCACAACCTGAACATTTTAGTTTTATTGTTTGAATTTTTTTGTTTTTTTGCCTTTAATTAAAATTTGAATTTGAATCGTTTTGAACTAACGCGGGTTTATCAACAGTAACCGAGATGACGTGGCATCATTAGAAGAGGTTTACTATAGCTTAATTATCTGGGCATCACAAATCTCCTCCACTACGAGAAATCTCGTCCCGAGATTTAGGAGGGGGGGGGGGTAAGGGGAAGGGATTTGGTTACGAAATTCTAGCGGGTCTTCTTGGTGTTGGTTTCTCTTCTCGAAGAGGTCAATCCATTACATTGATGCCTTCATTCCTCTGCTCCAAGTCATCATGCTGAAGTCGTCATCCTTTCTTCGGGGTCTTCATTGTACTTACGAAAGGTCAAGCGGTAACTTTGGAAGGACGGACCTCTACAAGGTTGCTTATCTGGTAGATAACATTAGGGATGGTGGCGAAAAGTAACTCCCGAATTGAAACTTAAGAAGTTATTGAGAGCAAAGTAAGAAGGTGCAAAGTAGAAGTTTCAAGCGCATAGGCAAGCGCTCGTTGCCTGATACGAAATGTGAAAGGGGTTCAGAGCAATGGGAATAAGTATTGCGTCCTGATACCAGAATTGGTGGTCTCTCGGAAGGTGGGTCGTGAATTGCATACAAAGCCACACGTGAGGAATAACTTTGGAAACCGAGGGGGGTTATAGGAGAGTCAGGTTTCAATCTTGTTGACTTGTGGGTTATGGGCCCACCATGTGAGTCAAAAAAATGGAAGGAGCGGTGACATCTTGCACGGCCATGATAGCAAGGCATGTCAGAGGTTAGCCTGTCAGTTATGTCGGCAACAATGTCGGTACCAAGGGCGAGGGACAAAGAGAAACATTTTCCTACTCATTGAACGAGGCGGGCCACTAGGCAAAGTTCTCGTCCATCGGTGGCTACCAGAATGTCATCAAATAGTAACAGGGTCTAGATGACAGAATTGGACACCGAGGTGTTTACATAAGCAGGAGAATAAGAAAGTTTAAACCAAACAATGGAAAGGAAAATGTATCATCATATTAAATAGAACAATGGAAAGGAAAATGTGTTTAAACACATATTTCAATGGTATATCCTTCCCAAGGATAAACAGAGTATGATATCCATGACAGGATATAATGTGGAAAACATTTTAGGTAAGGGGAGAGAAATTTCATGACATTACCGTTATGACGGTGTTTGGATAATTGAGCAAGAAACATTTAGCATTGGGCTTCAGATGTTCTTGTTGAAAATCAGAGTACCACAGACATGCTTCGAGATAGCATTGACATGGTATTTAAGCAAAGATCGAACTTGGATACACAAAAGATTCATCAGGAACAATGTATAGAATAAGTCTTACGATTTCCTCATGGAGGAATGGTTAACCTTGCTAAATAGGAAACTATAACAATAGGTTCTCCGGCCAGGTGGGCTAGGCATGACATCACCTTACCGAGTCGTCTAAAGACCAGTGTTATAACTCTTGGAAATGTGCCCCAACCATCATATCTGACCGAGATTCAGATCTGATCGGTGGTAGGGTACCTCAGACTCAGGATGCCTAAGAAGAAAAGGTGCAAAACAAATTGACGATACGACATTGTAAGATTCTCGGGAAATGTACTATGGAAGCGAGTTCCGAAACAAGAGTTTTTCATTAAACCAAGGAGAGGATGAGGAGGTGGCTGATGGACCCAATGATAATTCATCGAGATTACCAACAAGATGGATTCCACAATTATGTGAATAAGGAGATAATATTTGTGAGATCAAATGGTATAATGATGTATGCTCGAGGAAAACATACGCAATTAAACATTTGTTGAAAGGTGCACCCGAAATATGGCTTAGGTAGCACAATCAATGTTATAATGGTGATCCAATAAACAATAGTTAAGAATGAACTGTTAACCATTAACTTCAGAGCAATAGGGTTGCTAGAAGTTTGCATTCACACATCATAGTTAAATGGCTGGTATCTCGGTTAGAAACAATACGCGGACCAAGATATGAACGAAGATTGTCGGGGATATACCCCGTGGTATGACCCGGCCGAAGTTTAACCTCGCTGGGACTTGGTAAACCGACATGTGTTAAGTCAGATGATAACCCGACAGGTGTTAAGTCAGATCATAACACGGCAGGTGTTAAGTCAGATGATAACTCGGCAGGAAGTCATAACCTCGCAGACAATCATAACCCGGCAGACAATCATAAACTGGTAGGAAGTTGATGTCTACTACACAACCTTCTTCTTGTAGACGTTGTTGGGCCTCCAAGTGCAGATGTTTGTAGGACAATAGAAAATTTCCCTCAAGTGGATGACCTAAGGTTTATCAATCCGTAGGAGGCGTAGGATGAAGATGGTCTCTCTCAAGCAACCCTACAACCAAATAAAAAATAGTCTCTTATGTCCCCAACACACCCAATACAATGGTAAATTGTATAGGTGCACTAGTTCGGTGAAGATATGGTGATACAAGTGGTATATTGATGGTAGATAAAGGGTTTTTTAATCTGAAAATATAAAAACAGCAAGATAACTAATGATAAAAGTGAGCACAAACGGTATTGCAATGCGTTGAAACAAGGCCTAGGGTTCATACTTTCACTAGTGCAAGTTCTCTCAACAATAATAACATAATTGGATCACATAACTATCCCTCAACATGCAACAAAGAGTCACTCCAAAGTCACTAATAGCAGAGAACAAACGAAGAGATTATGGTAGGGTACGAAACCACCTCAAAGTTATTCTTTCCAATCAATCTGTTGGGCTATTCCTATAAGTGTGAAAAATAGCCCTAGAGTTCGTACTAGAATAGCACCATAAGACACAAATCAACCAAAACCCTAATGTCACCTAGATACTCCAATGTCACCTCAAGTATCCGTGGGTATGATTATACGATATGCATCACACAATCTCAGATTCATCTATTCAACCAACACATAGAACTTCAAAGAGTGGCCCAAAGATTCTACCAGAGAGTCAAGACAAAAAACGTGTGTCAACTCCTATGCATAGATTCCCAAGGTCACGGAACCCGCAAGTTGATCACCAAAACATACATCAAGTGAATCAATAGAATAACCAATTGTCACCATGGTTACCCCACGCAAGACATACATCAAGTGTTCTCAAATCCTTAAAGACTCAATCCGATAAGATAACTTCAAAGGGAAAACTCAATCCATTACAAGAGAGTAGAGGGGGAGAAACATCATAAGATCCAACTATAATAGCAAAGCTAGCGATACATCAAGATCGTACCACCTCAAGAACACGAGAGAGAGAGAGAGATCAAACACATAGCTACTGGTACATACCCTCAGCCCCGAGGGAGAACTACTCCCTCCTTGTCATGGAGAGCACCGGGGTGATGAAGATGGCCGCCGGAGCGGGATTCCCCCTCTGGCAGGGTGCCGGTACAGGTCTAGATTGGTTTTCGGTGGCTACGGAGGCTCCTGGCGGCGAAACTCCCGATCTATTATGCTCCCCGAAGTTTTTAGGGTATATGGGTATATATGGGAGGAAGAAGTATGTCGGTGGACCTCCGGGCTGTCCAAGAGGCAGGGTGTGCGCCCAGGGGGGGTGGGCGCGCCCCCACCCTCGTGGGCAGCCCGGGACTCTCCTGGTCCAACTCCGATACTCCGTGGGCTTCTTCTGGTCCAAAAATAAGTTCCGTGAAGTTTCAGATCAATTGGACTCCGTTTGATTTTCCTTTTCTGCGATACTCTAAAACAAGGAAAAAAATAGAAACTGGCACTGGGCTCTAGGTTAATAGGTTAGTCCCAAATATCATATAAAATAGCATATAAATTTATATGAAACATCCAAGGTTGATAATATAATAGCATGGAACAATAAAAAATTATAGATACTTTAGAGACGTATCAGCATCCCCAAGATTAATTCGTGCTCGTCCTCGAGTAGGTAAATGATAAAAACAGAAATTTTTGATGTGGAATGCTACCTAACATATTTCTCTAAGTAATCTTCTTTACTGTGGCAAGAATATTCAGATCCATAAGATTCAAGACAAAAGTTTAATATTGACATAAAAATAATAATACTTCAAGCATACTAACAAAGCAATTATGTCTTCTCAAAATAATATGGCCAAAGAAAGCTATCCCTACAAAATCATATAGTCCGGCTATGCTCCATCTTCACCACACAAAATATTTAAATCATGCACAACCCCGATGACACGCCAAGCAATTGTTTCATACTTTTGATGTTCTCAAACTTTTTCAATCTTCACGCAATACATGAGCATGAGCCATGGACATAGCACTATATGTGGAATAGAATGGTGGTTGTGGAGAAGACAAAAAGGGAGAAGATAGTCTCACATCAACTAGGTGTATGAACGGGCTATGGAGATGCCCATCGGTATATATCAATGTGAGTGAGTAGGGATTGCCATGTAACGGATGTACTAGAGCTATAAGTGTATGAAATATCAAAAAGAAACTAAGTGGGTGTGCATCCAACTTGCTTGCTCACGAAGACCTAGGGCATTTTGAGGAAGCCCATCATTGGAATATACAAGACATGTTCTATAATGAAAGATTCCCACTACTATATGAAAGTGACAACATAGGAGACTCTCTATCATGAAGATCATGGTACTACTTTGAAGCACAAGTGTGGTAAAAGGATAGTAGCATTGACCCTTCTCTCTTTTTCTCTCATTTTTTATTTTATTTTATTTTATTTATTTGGGCCTTTTCTCTTTTTTGATGGCCTCTTTTTTCTCTTTTTTTTATTTTTCGTTCGGAGTCTCATCCCAACTTATGGGGGAATCATAGCCTCCATCATCCTTTCCTCACTGGGACAATGCTCTAATAATGATGATCATCACACTTTTATTTACTTACAACTCAAGAATTACAACTCGATACTTAGAACAAAATATGACTATATATGAATGCCTCCGGCGGTGTACCGGGATGTGGAATGACTCAAGAGTGACATGTATGGAAGAATTATGAATGGTGGCTTTGCCACAAATACGATTTCAACTACATGATCATGCAAAGCAATATGACAATGATGAAGCATGTCATAATAACGGAACGGTGGAAATTTGCATGGCAATATATCTTGGAATGGCTATGGAAATGCCATAATAGGTAGGTATGGTGGTTGTTTTGAGGAAGATATATTGTGGGTTTATGGTACCGGCGAAAGTTGCGCGGTACTAGAGAGGCTAGCAATGGTGGAAGGATGAGAATGCGTATAATCCATGGACTCAACATTAGTCATAAATAATTCACATACTTATTGCAAAAATCTATTAGTTATCGAAACAAAGTACTACGCGCATGCTCCTAGGGGGATAGATTGGTAGGAAAAGACCATCGCTCGTCCCCGACCACCACTCATAAGGAAGACAATTAATAAATAAATCATGCTCCGACTTCATCACATAACGGTTCACCATATGTGCATGCTACGGGAATCACAAACTTTAACACAAGTATCTCTCAAATTCACAACTACTCACTAGAATGACTCTAATATTACCATCCTCATATCTCAAAACAATCATCAAGTATCAAACTTCTCATAGTATTCAATGCACTTTATATGAAAGTTTTTATTATATCCCTCTTGGATGCCCATCATATTAGGACTAAATTCATAACCAAAGAAAATTACCATGCTGTTTAGGAATCTCAAAAATAATATAAGTGAAGCATGAGAGATCAATTATTTCTATAGAATAAAACCACCATCGTGCTCTAAAAGATATAAGTGAAACACTAGGGCAAATGACAAACTACTCCGAAAGATGTAAGTGAAGATCAATGAGTAGTCGAATAATTATGCAACTATGTGAAGACTGTCTAACATTTAAGAGTTTCAGATCTTGATACTTTATTCAAACATCAAGAAAAAAAATTGATGCTCCAAGCAAAACACATATCATGTGGTGAATAAAAATATAGCTCCAAGTAAAGTTACCGATGAAATGAAGACGAAAGAGGGGATGCCTTCCGAGGCATGCCTTCCGAGGCATCCCCAAGCTTAGGCTTTTGGTTGTACTTGAATATTACCTTGGGGTGCCTTGGGCATCCCCAAGCTTAGGCTCTTGCCAGTCCTTATTCCATAGTCCATCGAATCTTTACCCAAAACTTGAAAACTTCACAACACAAAACTTAACAGAAAACTCGTAAGCTCCGTTAGTATAAGAAAATAAATCACCACTTAGGTACTGTTTTGAAGTCATTCTAAATTCATATTGGTGTAATATCTACTGTATTCCAACTTCTCTATGGTTCATACCCTCCGACACTACTCATAGATTCATCAAAATAAGCAAACAACACATAGAAAACAGAATCTGTCAAAAACAGAACAGTCTGTAGTAATATGTATCAAACGTATACTTATGGAACTCATAAAATTCTCAAATAAATTGGTGAACCTGAGTAATTTGTCTATTAATCATCTGCAAAAATAATTAACTAAATATCACTCTCCAATAAAAAATGGTAGCAATTCTCGTGAGCGCTAAAGTTTCTGTTTTTTACAGCATGATCAACAAGACTTTCGCCAAGTCTTCCCAACGGTTCTACTTTGCACAAACACTAATTAAAACATAAAAACTCAATAATAACATAGGATATATGATTAATTTATTATTAACAGGAAGAACAATAAAGTTGGGTTACCTTCCAACAAGCGCTATTGTTTAACGCCCCTAGCTAGGCATGATGATTTCAATGATGCTCACATAAAAAATAAGAATTGAAACATAAAGAGAGCATCATGAAGAATATGACTAGCACATTTAAGTCTAACCCAATTCCTATGCATAGGGATTTTGTGAGCAAACAACTTATGGGAACAATAATCAACTAGCATAGGAGGGCAAAACAAGCATAACTTCAAAACTTTAAGCACATAGAGAGGAAACTTGATATTATTGCAATTCCTACAAGCATAAGTTCCTCCCTCATAATAATTTTCAGTAGCATCATGAATGAATTCAACAATATAACCAGCACCTAAAGCATTCTTTTCATGATCTACAATCATAGAAATTTTATTACTCTCCACACAAGCAAAATTCTTCTCATCCGGGATAGTGGGAGTATCATAATAGACTTGAATACTATATATTGTTTCCACATTAAAAGAGTAATGTTGAGAAAGAGGGTAATCGTAATCATGACAAGTTTTATAAATATAATCATCACTACTTTTTATAGCATATGTATCATCACAATAATTATCATAAGTAGCAACTTTGTTCTCATCATAATCAATTGAAACCTCTTTCAAGATAGTGGAATCATCACTAAATAAAGTCATGACCTCTCCAAATACACTTTCATAATTATCATAATAAGATTCAACATCCTCCAAAATAGTGGGATCATTACTTCCTAAATTTGACACTCTTCCAAACCCACTTTCATCAATATAATCATCATAAGCAGGAGGCATGCTATCATCATTATAAATTTCCATATCAAAACTTGGGAGACTAAAAATATCATCTTCATTAAACGTAGCATTCCCAAGCTTTGGACAAACATTAATTGCAGCAAATATATTCTCAAAAACATCATCTTCATCAAACATAGAATCCCCAAGCTTGGGCCTTTTCATATCATAAGCATAATCGCCCTCATCATTAATAGTATAAATAGCACCAATAGTATAGCAATTATCATATTCTTCCAAGCAAGTGCCAAAAAGATTTTCATGATCATAAGAAGTATCATTATCTTCCCAATCATAATCATCATAACAAGAAATAGGCATAACGAGATCATCATCAAGTGCATCATCTTCCACAATTATATTTTCATGAGGCACAACAGTAATAGGAGCAGCATTATTTGGGAGAGATATCTTTTTACCTCTCTTCCTTTTTCTTTTCTTCTTCTTCACCACATCATGTGTGGGTTCAATCCTCTTTTTGGAGCTCCTTATTAATGACATTGGTTGAATAGAAGGCTCCTCCTTGTTACCTGATTCATCATAAGAAATAATAGGAGGATATTGGGAAGTCTCTTCCCTTTCATTAGTATTCTCTTCATCTTCTATTTGCTTTATTTTCTTTATGTAATTGGCAATAAAAGGGTTTTCAATGCAATTCACCGCACAATACACATAAATTTCCTCTAGACCAAAATCAAGAAATTTATTGAGATTAAATTTTGGAATACCCTCAGTTATATGTTTCATTTCTTCATAACCCAAAAGAAGACTAAGCTCTTTATGATTCTCAAGGGTAATCAAGTTATCACAATTTTTGGACAATACTTGATCATGAAACAAATAGCATTGGAGCTTTAAATGCCCATGTTCATTGCAAAGTTGACAAGGCTGGCGATAAATATTGAATCTTTCAGCACAAACACCTAGCCTTTCTTGCAACAATTTAGTTTCTAAATGCTTATGCCTCTTGCAATATCTATCTTCCCTATTTGGTGTGTACTTGCAAACCCAATGCACTCCACAAAACTTGACATGCTTATAGGAGACATTTTCATCATAACTAGTGCATTCATCATTAGTACTATGGATATTCAAGGAATTCATACTAACAACATTGCAATCATGCTCATCATTCAAAGATTTAGTGCCAAACATTTTAATGCATTCTTCTTCTAACACTTTGGCACAATTTTCCTTCCCATCATACTCACGACAGATATTAAAAAGATGAATCGTATGAGGTAAACTCAATTCCATATTTTTTATAGTTTTCTTTTATAAACTAAACTAGTGATAAAACAAGAAACTAAAAGACTCGATTGCAAGATCTAAAGATATACCTTCAAGCACTAACCTCCCCGGCAACGGCACCAGAAAAGAGCTTAGTTGATGGGGTGTTAGTGCCACTTAACTTGCCTCCCCGGCAACGGCGCCAAGAAAAGAGCTTGATGTCTACTACACAACCTTCTTCTTGTAGACGTCATTGGGCCTCCAAGTGCAGAGGTTTGTAGGACAGTAGCAAATTTCCCTCAAGTGGATGACCTAAGGTTTATCAATCCGTAGGAGGCGAAGGATGAAGATGGTATCTCTCAAGCAACCCTGCAACCAAATAACAAAGAGTCTCTTGTGTCCCCAACAAACCCAATACAATGGTAAATTGTATCGGTCCACTAGTTCGGCGAAGAGATGGTGATACAGGTGGTATATGGATGGTAGATAAAGGTTTTTGTAATCTGAAAATATAAAAACAGTAAGGTAACTAAAGATAAAAGTGAGCATAAACGGTATTGCAATGCGTTGAAACAAGGCCTAGGGTTCATACTTTCACTAGTGCAAGTTCCATCGACAATAATAACATAATTGGATCACATAACTATCCCTCAACATGCAACAAAGAGTCACTCCAAAGTCACTAATAGCGGAGAACAAATGAAAAGATTATGATAGGGTACGAAACCATCTCAAAGTCATTCTTTCCAATCAATGCGTTGGGCTATTCCTATAAGTGTCACAAACAGCCCTAGAATTCGTACTAGAATAACACCTTAAGACACAAATCAACTGTAACGCCCCGAGACCGATGTGCCAGGTGTCGTTCAGTTATTCGCTGTTGTTGCCTTGTCATTGCTTGCGTGTCATGCATTGCATATCATGTCATCATGTGCTTTTCATTTGCATACGTGTTCGTCTCATGCATCCGAGCATTTTCCCCGTTGTCCGTTTTGCATTCCGGCGCTTCGTTCTCCTCCGGTGGTCATTTCTACCTTTCTTTCTTGTGTGGGGGTTAAACATTTCCGGATTGGACCGAGACTTGCCAAGCAGCCTTGGTTTACTACCGGTAGACCGCGTGTCAAGTTTCGTACCATTTGGACTTCATTTGATACTCCAACGGTTAACCGAGGGACCAAGAAGGCCTCGTGTGTGTTGCAGCCCAACACCCCTCCAATTTGGCCCAAAACCCACCTAACTCTGCTCCATCATCTAGAGCGTTCGATCACGATCACGTGGCCGAAAACTGCACCTCATTTGGACTCTCCTAGCTCCCTCTACCTATAAAAGAGCACCCCTCCCCGAAATTTCGGATCAATTCGCGGTCTAACCCTAGTCTTCTTCCTCCACCGCGCATCCGGACGCGTCCGCGCCGCGCCGGACATGTCCGCTCACCGCCGTCACATCACTCCGACCAATCAGAGCATGCCATGTCACAGCCGCCGCCTCCCGCATCCAACCCGCGCGCGCCACATGTCCTCCCCGCGCCCACTTCGTCGGGGCCCGGAGGAGCCCAGATCCGGCCCTCCCCGGGCCTGAGCCGAGCCGCCGTTTCCCGCACAGCCGCCTCTTTGCCCGTCGCCTCACGCCGCCTCCCGGAGCGCGTCGCTGCCGTCCACCCTCGCCGGAGTGCCCCGCCTCCACCTCGCTACGCCGACGCCACCCCGTGGTCACCTGGCCCCGGATCTGGCCGGAATGGGTCCGGAGCGACCGGATCCGGCCGTCCCCACATCTCCCGGCGCGTTCCCTGCCCTCGCCGGCCTCCGTCGCTCCTCCTTGCTGCTGCCCGCCGGCGAACGGCGCCGGCAGCCGACATCGCCGCCTCCTACCTCCCCGATCCAGGTGGGGATCGGGAGGAGGAAGACCTTCCACGTGGGCCACCTCCTCCGCCCCAGGCCTAGATCGCCCGGCCTCGCTCGGCCTGCCGGCCTCTCTGCAAACGGGCAGAAGCCCTTGGGTGAGGCCACCTCCCCCTCCTTTTTTTTCTCTCTCTCGTTGGGCCGGCCAGTTTCGGCTCAACTCTATTTTTTTTCTGCCTGAACGTTTTTCCTATTTTTCCTGAGACTGCTGTTTTACAGATTAGTCCCTCTAGTTCATGCATATAATAACTCACAATTGGTGCATCGGATTAAAATGTTTTATATATGAAACTTGCTCAGAATTTTGTGTAGATTAATAATATCCAACTTTCATCTATGTTTGAAATGTTAAAAATGTTGTTTGCATTAATTTGCTCCTATGCCATGTTAAAATGATTTAATTCATAACTAAATAACCGTACCTCGGAATTTAATAATCTTTATATGTAAATGGGGTAGAATTTTGCCTAGTTTAACATGGCGGCCTTACTTTGCATGTTTAACAACTCTAAAATAATGTTTAGGGCAGAACAGGACCTAACCTAATATATGCTCATGAGGAGTTTCCGGAATTGTTGTTCGTTGCTTCCGGCCTCATTTAACCTTGACTAGATAGGTAGTTTTACTTTGCTTCACTCTCTTGCCATGTTTAACAACATTTAATATTGTTGGGTACATAAACGAGAGAGAACTAAATAATTGATGTGGTGTTTTGTCAATATGCATCCCGATGCATATTGAGCTCCATTTAAGTTGTAGGTTTGCTTGTGCACCTCGCCATGCCATGCTTCATTAAACCGGACATGCATCATACTTGATTGTGCATCATGCCATGTTTAGGTGATGGTTGTTTACCATGATTGTTTGCTTCTTTCCGGTGTTGCTTCTTCGGGTTGGTTCCGTTAACGTCGAGTTTGTGAGGATCCGTTCGACTACGTCCGTTTGTCTTCTTCATGGACTCGTTCTTCTTCCTTGCGGGATCTCAGGCAAGATGATCATACCCTTGAAATCACTACTATCTTTGCTATGCTAGTTTGCTCGTTCTTTGCCATGCCAATGCTATGATGCCTACCATTTGCTTGTCAGCCTCCCAGTTGCCATGTCAAACCTCTAACCCACCTTGTCCCAGCAAACCGTTGTTTGGCTATGTTACCGCTTCGCTCAGCCCCTCTTATAGCATTGTTAGTTGCAGGTGAAGATTGAAGTTTGTTCTTTGTTGGAACATGGAGATGTTGTTTCCCTTTTGGAGCATGTTTACTTGTTGGGATATCACGATATATCTTATTTAATTAATGCATCTATATACTTGGTAAAGGGTGGAAGGCTCGGCCTTATGCCTGGTGTTTTGTTCCACTCTTTCTGCCCTAGTTTCCGTCATATCGGTGTTATGTTCCCGGATTTTGCGTTCCTTACGCGGTTGGGTTATAATGGGAACCCCTTGACAGTTCGCTTTGAATAAAACTCCTCCAGCAAGGCCCAACCTTGGTTTTACCATTCGCCCCTAGCCTTTTTCCCTTGGGAGTCGCACATCCCGAGGGTCATCTTTATTTTAACCCCCCCGGGCCAGTGCTTGTCTAAGTGTTGGTCCGAACTAGAGCCACTTGAGGCGCCACCTCGGGGAAACTTGAGGGCTGGTTTTAGCTGTACGTAGTGTTCATCCGGTGTTGCCCTGAGAACGAGATATGTGCAGCTCCTATCAGGATGTCGGTGCATCGGGCGGTCTTGCTGGACTTGTTTTACCATTGTCGAGGATGTCTTGGAGTACCGGGATACCGAGTCTGATCGGAATGTCTCGGGAGGAGGTCTATTCCTTCATTGACCGTGAGAGCTTGTCATGGGCTAAGTTGGGACACCCCTGCAGGGATTTGAACTTTCGAAAGCCGTGCCCGCGGTTATGGGCAGATGGGAATTTGTTAATGTCCGATTGTAGATAACCTGAACTTGACCTTAATTAAAATGAATCAACAGCGTGTGTAACCGTGATGGTCTCTTTCCAGCGGAGTCCGGGAAGTGAACACGGTTGTTGGAGTTATGCTTGACGTAGGTAGTCCAGGATCACTTCTTGATCATACTTTTATCGACCGTGCTTTGCCTTCTCTTCTCGCTCTCTTTCGCGAATATGTTAGCCACCATATATGCTAGTCGCTTGCTGCAGTTCCACCTCATATCTTTACCTTACCCATAAGCTTAAATAGTCTTGATCGCGAGGGTGCGAGATTGCTGAGTCCCCCTGGCTCACAGATACTTCCAAAACCAGCTTGCAGGTGCCGATGAGTCCGTGCAGGTGACGCAACCAAGCTCAGGAGGAGCTCGATGAAGATCTTGTCCTTTGTGTCATTTCGTTCTAGTTGATCAGTAGTGGAGCCCAGTTGGGGTCGATCGGGGACCTTTGTCGCATTTGGGGTTCTTCTTTTATTTTGGCTCCGTAGTCGGGCCTTGTTTGTATCTGATTGATGTAATGCTTTATTCATGTAATTGGGTGAAGTGGCGATTGTAAGCCAACTATGTACCTCTTTCCCTTATTATATTACATGGGTTGTGTGAAGATTACCTCACTTGCAACATATGCCTTCAATGCGATTATGCCTCTAAGTCGTGCCTCGACACGTGGGAGATATAGTCGCATCGAGGGTGTTACATCAACCAAAACCCTAATGTCACATAGATACTCCAATGTCACCTCAAGTATCCGTGGGTATGATTATACGATATGCATCACACAATCTTAGATTCACCTATTCAACCAACACATAGAACTTCAAAGAGTGCCCCAAAGATTCTACCAGAGAGTCAAGACGAAAACATGTGCCAACCCCTATCCATAGATTCCCAAGGTCACGGAACCCGCAAGTTGATCACCAAAACATACATCAAGTAGATCAATAGAATACCCCATTGTCACCATGGGTATGCCACGCAAGACATACATCAAGTGTTCTCAAATCCTTAAAGACTCAATCCGATAAGATAACTTCAAAGGGAAAACTCAATCCATTACAAGAGTATAGAGGGGGAGAAACATCATAAGATCCAACTATAATAGCAAAGCTCGCGATACATCAAGATCTTACCACCTCAAGAACACGAGAGAGAGAGATCAAACACATAGCTACTGGTACATACCCTCAGCCCCGAGGGAGAAATACTCCCTCCTCGTCATGGAGAGCGCCGGGATGATGAAGATGGCCACCGGAGAGGGATTTCCCCCTCCCCGGCAACGGCGCCAGAAAAGAGCTTGATGTCTACTACACAACCTTCTTCTTGTAGAGGTTGTTGGGCCTCCAAGTGCAAAGCTTTATAGGACAGTAGCAAATTTCCCTCAAGTGGATGACCTAAGGTTTATCAATCCATAGGAGGCATAGGATAAAGATGGTCTCTCTCAAGCAACCCTGCAACCAAATAACAAAGAGTCTCTTGTGTGCCCAACACACCCAATACAATGGTAAATTGTATAGGTGCACTAGTTCAGCGAAGAGATGGTGATACAAGTGGTATATGGTTGGTAGATAAAGGTTTTTGTAATCTGAAAATATAAAAACAGCAAGGTAACTAAAGATAAAAGTGAGCGTAAACGGTATTGCAATGCGTTGAAACAAGGCCAAGGGTTCATACTTTCACTAGTGCAAGTTCCCTCAACAATAATAACATAATTGGATCACATAACTATCACTCAACATGCAACAAAGAGTCACTCCAAAGTCACTAATACCGGAGAACAAACAAAAAGATTATGGTAGGGTACGAAACCACCTCAAAGTTATTCTTTCCAATCAATCTGTTGGGCTATTCCTATAAGGGTCACAAACAACCCTAGAGTTCGTACTAGAATACCACCTTAAGACACAAATCAACCAAAACCCCAATGTCACCTAGATACTCCAATGTCACCTCAAGTATCCGTGGGTATGATTATACGATATGCATCACACAATCTCAGACTCATCTATTCAACCGACACATAGAACTTCAAAGAGTGCCCCAAAGATTCTACCCGAGAGTCAAGACGAAAACGTGTGCCAACCCCTATGCATAGATTCCCAAGGTCACGGAACCCGCAAGTTGATCACCAAAACATACATCAAGTAGATCAATAGAATACCGCATTGTCACCACAGGTATCCCACGCAAGACATACATCAAGTGTTCTCAAATCCTTAAAGACTCAATCCGATAAGATAACTTCAAAGGGAAAACTCAATCCATTACAAGAGAGTAGAGGGGGAGAAACATCATAATATCCAACTATAATAACAAAGCTCGCGATACATCAAGATCGTACCACTTGAAGAACACGAGAGAGAGATCAAACACATAGCTAATGGTACATACCCTCAGCCCCAAGGGAGAACTGCCCCCTCCTCGTCATGGAGAGCGCTGGGATGATGAAGATGGCCACCGGAGAGGGATTTCCCCCTCCCCGGCAACGGCGCCAGAAAAGAGCTTGATGTCCACTACACAACCTTGTTCTTGTATACGTTGTTGGGCCTCCAAGTGCAGAGATTTTTAGGACAGTAGCAAATTTCCCTCAAGTGGATGACCTAAGGTTTATCAATCCGTAGGAGGCGAAGGATGAAGATGGTCTCTCTCAAGCAACCCTGCAACCAAATAACAAAGAGTCTCTTGTGTGCCCAACACACCCAATACAATGGTAAATTGTATAGGTGCACTAGTTCAGCGAAGAGATGGTGATACAAGTGGTATATGGATGGTAGATCAAGGTTTTTGTAATCTGAAAATATAAAAACAGCAAGGTAACTAAAGATAAAAGTGAGCGTAAACGGTATTATAATGCGTTGAAACAAGGCCTAGGGTTCATACTTTCACTAGTGCAAGTTCCCTCAACAATAATAACATAATTGGATCACATAACTATCCCGCAACATGCAACAAAGAGTCACTCCAAAGTCACTAATACTGGAGAACAAATGAAAAGATTATGGTAGGGTACGAAACCACCTCAAAGTTATTCTTTCCAATCAATCCGTTGGGCTATTCCTATTAGTGTCACAAACAGCCCTAGAGATCGTACTAGAATAACACCTTAAGACACAAATCAACCAAAACCCTAATGTCACCTAGATACTCCAATGTCACCTCAAGTATCTATGGGTATGATTATACTATATGCATCACACAATCTCAGATTCATCTATTCAACCAACACATAGAACTTCAAAGAGTGCCCCAAAGATTCTACCGGAGAGTCAAGACGAAAATGTGTGCCAACCCCTATGCATAGATTCCCAAGGTCACGGAACCCGCAAGTTGATCACCAAAATATACATCAAGTAGATCAGTAGATTATCCCATTGTCACCATGGGTATCCCACACAAGACATACATCAAGTGTTCTCAAATCCTTAAAGACTCAATCTGATAAGATAACTTCAAAGGGAAAACTCAATCCATTACAAGAGAGTAGAGGGGGAGAAACATCATAAGATCCAACTATAATAGCAAAGCTCGCGATACATTAAGATCGTACCACCTCAAGAACACGAGAGAGAGCGAGATCAAACAGATAGCTACTGGTACATACCCTCAGCCCCGAGGGACAACTACTCCCTCCTTTTCATGGAGAGCACCGAGATGATGAAGATGGCCGCCGGAGAGGGATTCCCCCTCCGGCAGGGTTCCGGAACGGGTCTTGATTGGTTTTCGGTGATACAGGGGCTTCTGGCGGCGGAACTCCCGATCTATTGTGCTCGCCGAAGTTTTTAGGGTATGTCACAACCTAGCTAGTCATGCATTAGAGTGTTGCATCATGTTTACTCTTTCATCAAAAACTTGAAATGGGGATGACAGAACCCCCAGTCCCCTCTGAAACCAACTAGGGTTACTAAAATAATTTTTCAATGAACCTGAAATGCCCTTCTAAAATGCCCATCATTTTTGCCTTGGTTCAGAACCTCTGCCAAAAGTGGTGCACATTTTCCTAGCCCATCCTAGGGTTTTTGATTTAAATCATACATATTTGATTTTGGGCATTTAAAATAATATAAAATATTTAAATGCTCAAATATCTCCAAACTAAAATGTTTCATGTTGGAAATAATCCAACTATGGGCCAGGAATAGTTTGGTGAATTTTTGAAGTTGCCTAGGTATTTTATTAAATTCAACAAAGTTGCAGATATATTAAATAAAAACAGAAACAGAAAAAAAGGGAAAAACTTCCCTGTGCGGCCCAGCCAGCTGGCCGGCCCAGCAAGCCAGCCCAGCCCACCACCGCTGTCGTCCTCCTGGCGCCAGTCGGCCAGGCGTGTGGCCGGCGCGCGCGCACGGTCGGAGCGCCACGCCACCAGCCCGTCTGCCTGCCTCCCCCGCCAGCGCGACGCCGCGGCGCTTCTTCTCGGTGCCGCCCCGATCCCCTGGCCTTATCCCCCTCTCTCTCCCGTGCTGCTCTCTCTCTCTCTCTCTCACGGCCGAACACCACCGTCGCCGCCGTTCGCCATAGCCGCCGTCTCCGACCACCCCTCGCTCCCCCGACTAGCTCAGGAGCTCCGCCTCGACTCCCTCTTCCTCCCCACCGCTCCACAGCTCCCCGGAAGCCCTGCATCGCCGCCACGTCGCCGTTCCCCTCTTCGGGCTCCGACCACCGTCGCCGTCGATTCGCCGTCTCCAGCGCGTCCCCGAGCCCACTTCGACGCCCACT
>NC_041388.1:182092166-182093866 GCF_002162155.2 Triticum dicoccoides | reverse complement strand
GGGGGGGTCGAGCGGCTACTGCCAACAGCGGGGACACTGAAACAGGTGCTCTGAAGTGGACGTGTGGCGGGCGAGCTTACGGTGGTTGCTACTACGCCGAGCGGTGACTCGAAGCACCGCCGATGCTGCAATGAAGCACTAGTCTAGCCACCGGAACATCCCTGTGCTGCCATAGAGCATAGTTAGACCATCGGAACATCGTCGACGCTACAATGAAGCTGTATCGGTGATGCGATAGAGCATCATCGGACCGCCGGAACATCACTAGTGCTGCAATGAGCATCATCGGGCCATCAGAGCACCACCAGTGTTGCAATGGAGCATTGCCAGACGGGCGGAGCATCGTCGGGCAGTCGGAGCAAACTGGCCTTGCAATGGAGCATTACTGGGTGGCCGGAGCGTCGCCGGTGCTTCAAGAGTATCTACCTATCTAACTAGAAGCAAGCTGCTGGTAGATCCCATATATACTCTTCTTTTCTTCCTACAATGCAGGTCTTTACATATGTATCTGCTGCTGCTTGTGCTAGATGAACGAGATGAGATGGACACCGCTAAGCATAGCAGAAGGAGCACGGCACAGTCACAACAATATAATGACATCGACGAGTGTGGTTGTGTGTGCTGGATTGCTACTGACATATGTGCATTTACATCATTTACGCCAGTCTCAACACAAGGAATGTGGTTGTGCATCGGCCAAGAAAGCAATGAATAAATCGAGCACTTACATTTTTCAAGCAACTCATCGTCAGGCAAATCTTGAGCTTCACATGTATCTATAATGTATGTACTATTAATAGCTAGCTAGATGCACAATAATGACACCAATAAAACCAGACATTGCACTAGAAGAGCAGCAGCACCGGTCTGAAATCCCACCCCGCCACATTGTTCTCACTGGAGAACCATCTATTCGTCCGCCGGTTCACCGCCACCGTCGGTGCTGGTGGTCTTCAAATCCAGCAGCACCTCCCCGAGAGGCAAGGATGTCAGGGGAGGTCATGTCACACCTCCAACCTCTCATCCTAGCACACAACTCCCTCACCGAACGACCGGATTCTTTCAAACTTGAATCATGTGCCTAAACTAAAAAAAAATCTTGTGCCGATCATAGGGCACCTGCATTATAACATAGCATGTATAAGAATCATAGTTCAAAGAGAGACATCTGGTTGTGGATCAAACACAGAGCAAAAGATCAATTAAACATGAACCACACAAAACAAATGTATAAATGCTCATGTGCCATTTGAATTTCCATTCTTTTCATTATTATTATTGTTATTTTTAAGCCAAAAAACCCTATAAATGCACATTTTGCTTTGTTAGACCAGACCAAACCAAATCAAACATCTCAACTACCTGGTCATATAAATTGTAACAGCAAGAAATATCCCCTCAACAGCAAGTCCTAATAATTTACAAAAGCAGATCATGAAGAGAAAAAGCAACTTTCTTTCAAGGGAATATTGCTTCCTTTCAAATGCAGGTTCGTCACGAATAATTCAATACTCGATACAATGAGAATAATTTCGTTTGCCGCCCCCAAGTTTAGGCCTCGTGTGCGGCTTCCATTATTTATTTATATTTTTTTATCTTCTCCCCCCCCCCCCACTCTGTGTTATGTTTGGTCATGTTTTTCCAGAGGAAAGCCATGGAATGATGAACAATGCGTCCACTTTTGACATACCCCACAGTTC
>NC_041388.1:182017950-182092014 GCF_002162155.2 Triticum dicoccoides | reverse complement strand
AACCCTGCTTCTCAAGAGCAGGCCGAAGGCAGTGAAGCCAGGAATGAAAATCTGCCTCATCCTCCTTCACTAGCCGAGGTGATGATGGAAGCTGAGAGAAACAAGCGGGAGACAAACCGTTTGTTGGAGCGTATTGAACAGAATACAGCACACCATCAGAGGGCTAACGTGGTGTCACTCAGTGATTTTATCAAATTGCATCCACCCACGTTCCACCACTCCGTCGAGCCTCTCGACGCTGATGACTGGCTTCGCAGTATCTCTCACAAACTGCGTTCCGCGCTGGTAGCGGAGGCTGACAAGGTCACCTTTGCTGCATATCATCTTGAAGGCCCCGCCAGTCTATGGTGGGAGAATTATGGAGCTATGCGCCCAGCGGGCCATGTCACTACTTGGGCTGAATTCAGCGAGGCTTTCCGTGAACATCACATTCCGGAGGGTCTCATTGACCGTAAACGTGAAGAATTTTGCAGTTTCACCCAAGGCGGACTTTCTGTGGATGCCTATAGCAGGGAGTTTGGTAATCTCGCCCGATATGCAACTGAGGAAGTTTCTACTGACGCCAAGAAGCAAGCAAGGTTCCGTAAGGGCCTTAGTCCTGAGCTTCGCCGCGACCTCCGTCTGCATGAGTGCACATCTTTTTCGAAACTTGTCAACAAATCCATCAGTGCTGAAACTGGTCAGACTGACTATGACGCAACACGCAAGCATGGACGTGACACGGGTTCCTCATCCGGTGCTGGTCCTCAGAAGCGCCGCGTGTGGGTGCCCAACACCGCCCTGCCACCCAGGTTCACACCGAGGCCATCTTTCCAGGCGCCTCGCCCTGTACAACAGTCTGCTCCAGCCAAGCCCTATGGGGGTCCAACCAATAATGTTCCTCCACGTACCAGTTCCGTGACTTGTTTCAAGTGTGGGGAATCTGGTCACTATATGCGTGAATGCCCCCAGACCAACCCCAATCAATCTGCTAAAGCTGTTGGCCGTGGCAAGCCGACAGGAAAAGTATTCCACGCCAAGCCGGTCACCGCTTCACGTGGCCATGTCAACTGTGTCTCTGCCGAAGAAGCTCAAGAGGATCCCAACGTCGTTCTAGGTACGCTTCTTGTTAATTGCCACCCGGCATCTGTCCTTTTCGATACAGGAGCCTCTCATTCCTTTATATCTGAAAATTATGCTCGTTTGCATAACGTTGCATTCTGTGACATGCCATCCACTATGGAAATCTCTACCCCTGGGTCTAGATGGCAGACCTCTAGGGTAAGTTATGGAAATGAGATCCAAGTCGACAGACTTGTTTTCCTTGCGTCTTTGATAGCCCTTAAATCTTCAGATATTAATATCATTCTGGGTATGGACTGGATGTCAGCTCATCATGCCCAAATTGATTGCTTCTCTAGGACTGTTCAACTCACCCATCCTTCGGGGAAGATAGTCAATGTCTTGACCCGAATAGCCAAGCGACAATTATATTCTCTTAACGCCAGCCCTTTGCCAGACCTTGAGGATGTTCCGGTAGTCCGTGACTTCCCGGATGTCTTTCCAGAGGAATTGCCAGGTGTTCCACCTGACAGGGATGTTGAGTTTGTAATAGACCTCATTCCAGGAACCGTTCCGATTGCTAGAAGACCTTATAAGATGGCACCCCTAGAACTAGCCGAGCTTAAGAAACAACTCGATGAGTCCTTGAAAAAGGGTTTCATCCGCCCTAGTTCATCTCCGTGGGCTTGCCCCGTCCTATTCGTCAAGAAGAAGGATGGTACGGACCGGATGGTTGTAGATTACCGACCTGTCAACTTGGTCACAATCAAGAACAAATACCCGCTTCCCAGGATCAACGACCTGTATGATCAGCTCGCTGGATCCTCAGTCTTCTCCAAGATGGATTTGAGGTTGGGCTACCATCAAATCAAAATCAGAAACGGGGACATTCCTAAAACGGCCTTTGTTACTCGTTATGGCCAATACGAGTACACTGTCATGTCCTTCGGTTTAACCAACGCTCCAGCCACCTTTTCTCGGTTAATGAACTCAATCTTCATGGAGTATTTGGATAAGTTCGTCGTAGTTTATCTCGATGATATACTCATCTACTCCAAGAACGAGGAAGAACATGCCGAACATCTAAGGCTAGTGTTGAAGAAACTTCGAGAGCATCGCCTTTATGCCAAATTTTCTAAGTGTGAATTCTGGTTGTCAGAAGTGACCTATCTGGGTCATGTAATATCGGGTAAAGGTATTGCTGTTAACCCTGAGCGAGTTCAAGCCGTCCTTAACTGGACTCCACCTGAATCAGTCAAGCAAGTTCGGAGTTTTCTAGGCTTAGCGAGCTATTGTCGTCGCTTTGTCGAGAACTTCTCCAAGGTTGCCAAACCTCTAACCGAACTCCTCAAGAAAGATAAGAAGTTCGAATGGACTCCACAATGTGAGCACAGCTTTGAGGAACTGAAAAGACGCCTGACTTCTGCTCCCGTGCTGGTACCGCCAGACTTCTCCAAGGACTTTGTTATCTACTGCGACGCCTCGCGACAAGGACTAGGTTGCATTCTCATGCAAGATCGACACGTAATTGCCTACGCTTCACGGCAATTGCACCCACATGAGGAGAATTATCCTACTCATGATCTAGAGCTTGCAGCCGTAGTCTATGCACTTAAGACCTGGCGACATTACCTCCTCGGTAATCGTTGCGAAATATTCACTGATCACCAAAGTCTGAAGTATATTTTCACCCAACCGGATTTGAATCTCAGGCAGAGACGTTGGGTTGAATTGATCACCGACTTCGACTTAGGAATAACCTACACCCCAGGGAAAGCCAACGTCATGGCTGATGCGCTAAGTCGTAAATCTTATTGTAACAACCTGATGTTACAACAAAGTCAACCGCTTCTCCATGAGGAATTTCGGAAGCTTAACCTTCACATTGTTCCTCAAGGTTTTCTCTCCACCTTGGTGGCAAAACCTACCCTTACGGATCAAATTATCAAAGCACAGAAGGTAGATCCGGGAATCTCCCGCATCAAGAGGAACATTCAGAAAGGAATTGCGGATTGTTTCTCCATTAATGATCAAGGCGTCGTATACTTCGGGAATCGACTAGTAGTTCCCAAAGTGCGCAACCTAAGGCGATTAATCCTTAAGGAAGCTCATGAATCTCCTCTCACTATTCATCCCGGTAGTACTAAGATGTATCAGGACCTACGCCAGAGGTTCTGGTGGACTAGGATGAAGAGAGAAATTGCTCAGTATATTGCTAATTGCGACGTCTGTCGTCGTGTAAAAGCAGAGCATCAACGGCCTGCTGGCACCCTTCAACCCCTAGCTATTCCTGAATGGAAATGGGATAAAATTGGTATGGATTTCATTACCGGTTTTCCCAGGACCAAGAGAGGGAATAATGCTATTTTCGTCGTGGTCGATCGTCTTTCCAAAGTAGCCCACTTCTTACCTGTTCGTGAGAGTATAACCGCTAGTCAGCTGGCAGATTTGTACATCTCCCGAATAGTGTCTCTCCATGGTGTTCCTTTGGAAATTAACTCGGATCGAGGAAGTCTTTTCACCTCTCGATTTTGGGAAAGTTTCCAAAATGCTATGGGAACCCGTCTTTCCTTTAGCACCGCTTTCCACCCTCAGTCGAGTGGTCAAGTGGAACGCGTCAACCAGATTCTAGAAGACATGCTTCGAGCCTCTGTTATCTCATTCGGAATGGACTGGGAGAAGTGCCTTCCATTTGCCGAATTCGCTTACAACAACAGCTATCAATCTAGCTTGGGTAAAGCCCCTTTTGAAGTCCTCTATGGACGATGATGTCGAACACCCCTTAACTGGTCAGAGACCGGGGAAAGAAAATTCTTTGGCCCGGACATGATTCAGGAAGCAGAAGAACAAGTTCGTATCGTTCGTGAAAAGTTGAAAACAGCCCAATCCCGTCAAAAGAGTCAATATGACCGAAAACATAAGGCTATGACTTTCGAGGTTGACGAGAAGGCTTATCTTCGGGTCACCCCTCTGAAGGGAACCCATCGTTTCGGTATCAAAGGCAAATTGGCTCCTCGTTACATTGGACCTTTTCGCATTCTTGCCAAACGAGGAGAAGTTGCCTACCAGTTGGAACTACCTCCGCACCTCTCCAGAGTTCACGATGTCTTCCACGTTTCTCAACTCAGGCGTTGCTTCTCGGATCCTATCCGTGAAGTGGACCACGAAACGCTTGATCTCCAAGATGATCTTACATATCGAGAGTACCCCATTCGTATCCTCGATCAGGCCGAACGTACCACGCGACGTCATAATATCAAGTTTCTCAAGGTTCAATGGTCGCACCATTCTGAGGATGAAGCAACTTGGGAAAGGGAGGATCGTCTTCGACTTGAATATCCCGCCTTCTTCTCGGAGGAACCCAAATCTCGGGACGAGATTCTTTTGAGTGGGGGTGAGTTGTCACAACCTAGCTAGTCATGCATTAGAGTGTTGCATCATGTTTATTCTTTCATCAGAAACTTGAAATGGGGATGACAGAACCCCCCAGTCCCCTCTGAAACCAACTAGGGTTACTAAAATAATTTTTCAATGAACCTGAAATGCCCTTCTAAAATGCCCATCATTTTTGCCTTGGTTCAGAACATCTGCCAAAAGTGGTGCACATTTTCCTAGGCCATCCTAGGGTTTTTGATTTAAATCATAGATATTTGAATTTGGGCATTTAAAATAATATAAAATATTTAAATGCTCAAATATCTCCAAACTAAAATGTTTCATGTTGGAAATAATCCAACTATGGGCCAGGAATAGTTTGGTGATTTTTTGAAGTTGCCTAGGTATTTTATTAAATTCAACAAAGTTGCAGATATATTAAATAAAAACAGAAACAGAAAAAAAAGGGAAAAACTTCCCTGTGCGGCCCAGCCAGCTGGCCGGCCCAGCAAGCCAGCCCAGCCCACCACCGCCGTCGTCCTCCTGGCGCCAGTCGGCCAGGCGTGTGGCCGGCGCGCGCGCACGGCCGGAGCGCCACGCCACCAGCCCGTCTGCCTGCCTCCCCCGCCAGCGCGACGCCGCGGCGCTTCTTCTCGGTGCCGCCCCGATCCCCTGGCCTTATCCCCCTCTCTCTCCCGTGCTGCTCTCTCCCTCTCTCTCTCACGGCCGAACACCACCGTCGCCGCTGTTCGCCATAGCCGCCGTCTCCGACCACCCCTCGCTCCCCCGACTAGCTCAGGAGCTCCGCCTCGACTCCCTCTTCCTCCCCACCGCTCCACAGCTCCCCGGAAGCCCTGCATCGCCGCCACGTCGCCGTTCCCCTCTTCGGGCTCCGACCACCATCGCCGTCGATTCGCCGTCTCCAGCGCGTCCCCGAGCCCACTTCGACGCCCACTGCAACCGCGGTGAGCTACGCCACCGTTTCCCCCTCTCCTCCCCCTCGTTTCCCCACCGTAGCCTCCTCCCCACCACGGCCGAACCTCCGCCGTCGCCGAGCTCGTCGTCGACGCAGCTCCGGTGACCATTTGGTCACCCCGGCGAGTCCAACGAGTTCGCAAGACCCCGTAGAGCATCCCTAGCGCCTCGCTTCGCTCGACTTCGAGCTCCAACCCCGTTCCCGTGCACGACCGAACCCCGGCGGCCGCAGCCGAGCTCGCCGCCGTCGACTCCGGCCACCCCGACCCCAACGGACTCCGCCAAGAGCTGCCGTTTGTCCTCAGCTCCACTCCGGTGGTCTCCGCGGCCCCTCTGGTGGCCGAAATGGCCAAAACCACTCCCGCCGCCGCGTCGGGCTCGCCGGCGGCTAAACGCCGGCAGCCGACTTTGACTTTGACCACGGGTGGGCCCTGGTTGACTCCCCTGAGTCAATGACAGGTGGGGCCCAGCCCTGTTAATTAAACAGGATTAGTTTAAATTAAATTTTAATTAAAATAATCACCCTGACATGCGGGACCCACTGTCAGGTTTGACCCAGACCTGTTCCGTTGACCTGCTGACGTCACACTGACGTCAGGCTGACGCAGTAATTGATTTTCTGGATTTAATTTAAATCAGGAAATTCCAGAATATTATTTAAACTTCAAAAATTCATAACTTTTATTCTGTAACTCCAAATTGGACAAATTATATATGAAAAATGATCAGAAAAATCCAATCTATCCATCTGTACTATTTTCATGCATGATCAAACAAGTTAAATTGATGTTTTAAGCAGAACAAGGAAAAGCACTTTAAAAGACCATATTTGAACTTAAAATTTGAATCCTTGATTCAAATTTGTTCAAACCCCTCTGTTCTTAGTTGCATTAGCCCAACACACTCATATTGCCATGTTTCATGCATGCATCATATTGTTGCACATTGTTTGGTGATGGTTGTGTATCGATGTCCTTTGCGACAGGTTCTGCCCCCGAGGAGTACCGTGATTACCCTAACGAAGAACCATATCAGTGCATCGAACCATCAGGCAAGCAACCAACCATTTGATCATATCGATACAATCCCATGTTCTCGCTCCTGCTCTCTTTTACTGCATTAAGACAACACGATTCAAACTGCTGTGTGCTACGGTAGTTGAACCCATTTCCTCTGCATGACCTGTCATTGCCACAGTAACTAGATGAAACCCACTAGCATGTGTAGGAGTTGCTTGAGCCATATGTATGTGTTGTTCCTACCTTGCTATGCCTGCTATGCTTAGAGTCGTGTCAGGTCTGGTTCATCGGGGTGATGGGCTGGAGTGAAATGATTACGTCGGTAATGAGAGTGGTGTGGTGAACACGATTTGGTAAAGGTATCGATGAGAGGCCATGTAGGAGTACATGGTGGGTTGTTTCATTGAAGCCGACCTTAAGCACTGAGATCTGTATGTGTGATTTAAGAATCAGCTACTACCATGCATTGGGCCCGAAACCAATGGACCCTCTCGGCTTCTTATTCACCCTAGTTCTCCGTCCGGGAGTTGCAAGTAGTTTCTGGTGTTTGTAGCCTACTGGAGGCCGTGGACAGCGCTGACCGTAGGGGTGGGCTGTGATGCGGTAGGTACGTGGCCGGGTGTACCGAATACCCGTTAGGTATCTCGGGAACCCTGTTCACATCGTTCGGGGCCGTATGGGAAACCTCGGCCGGACTCCCTGCGGATGGAACCTGAATAGGCGATAAACCTGGACTGGAGGCTTAGGTGACTAGGTAGGTCGTGGCCGACACCCACGTTGGGCTTCCGCTTGAAGGTTGCCGAGTACATGACGTGTAAACGACGGTAAGTGGTGAGAGCGTGTATGAAGAAGTACCCCCTGCAGGGTTAACATGATCTATTCGAATAGCCGCGTCCGCGGTAAAGGACTACTTGGTTGCCTATACAGTTCATAGACAAGTAAATGGAAACTACTAAAAGCCTCAAGATAAGTGTGAGTGCCGAGGATGGCTCTTCCGTAGGAAGACGGAGGCGGATCCTCGGTAGTGTATTGAATTGGTGAGTAGTGGACTCGTGTGCGCAAAATCATTTCAGTTGGAGTATCGTAGGATAGCCTAGCCAAGAGTCAAAGCTGGCTTGCTGCAATAACTCCACCAACCCTTCTTGATACTATGCATGTATGTAGGATCTGATGTAAGTCTTGCTGAGTACCTTTGTACTCATGTTGCTATAATCTACATTTTTACAAAAGACGCTGCAACCCCTTCTGATGGGTTCTATGTAGACGTTGACAGCAACGAGTAGGCTAAAGACCCAGGTGGTGACCCTGAGCTTGTGAAGGACCACGTAGTATAGCTAGGCTTTCCAAGCCTCTTTTATTTTACTAGTTGTCTGTACTCAGACAAGTTACTTCCGCTGCTGGTTTGTATGACTGTATGACTTGTATGTGGGGTCGTGAGACCCGTACCTTTGTGTATGTTATGTATGGCTCACTGAGCCTTAAATAAAGTACTTGTGTCATAGAGTCATGTTGTGATGCTTCGTTGTATTTGCACATATCGAGCATATTGTGTGTATGATTGAAATGCTTGGTATGTGTGGGATCTGACTATCTAGTTGTTTATCTTTAGTAGCCTCTCTTACCGGGAAATGTCTCCTAGTGTTACCGCTGAGCCATGGTAGCTTGCTACTGCTCTGGAACACTTAGGCTGGCCGGCATGTGTCCTTCTTCGTTCCTGTGTCTGTCCCTTCGGGGAAATGTCACGCTTTGAGTACCGGAGTCCTGTTAGCCCGCTACAGCCCGGTTTACCGGAGTCCTGCTAGCCCAATGCTACAGCCCGGACCCACTTGCTGATGACCGACACGTTCGAAGCTGGGTCATGGATGCCTGTCCCTGTAAGTCTGTGCCACTTTGGGTTTACAACTAGTCATGTCAGCCCGGGCTCTTTATCATATGGATGCTAGCGACACTATCATATACGTGAGCCAAAAGGCGCAAACGGTCCCGGGAAAAGGTAAGACGACACCCGTGGGGATACCGTGCGTGAGGCCGCAAAGTGATATGAGGCGTTATCAGCTAGATCGATGTGACATCGAGTCGGGGTCCTGACAGGGTATATGGGTATATATGGGAGGAAGAAGTACGTCGGTGGACCTTCGGGCTGTCTATGAGGCAGGGGGTGCGCCCAGGGGGGTGGGCGCGCCCCGCACGCTCGTGGGCAGCCTAGAACTCTCTTGGTCCAACTCCGATACTCTGTGGGCTTCTTCTGGTCCAAAAATAAGTTCCGTGAAGTTTCAGGTCAATTGGACTCCGTTTGATTTTCCTTTTCTGCGATACTCTAAAACAAGGAAAAAACAGAAACTGGCACTAGGCTCTAGGTTAATAGGTTAATCCCAAAAATCATATAAAATAGCGTATAAATGCATATAAAACATCCAAGGTTGATAATATAATAGCATGGAACAATCAAAAATTATAGATACATTGGAGACGTATCAGAAGTCATAACCCGACAGACAATCATAACCCGGATGAAAATCATAAACCGGCAGACAGTTATAACCCAACAGACAGTCATAACCTGGTTTACAGTCATAACCCTGCAGACAGGGTCGCCTGGGGTTAATAAGCCCGAGACGTTATGAAGCCCAAGACGTTAAGAAGCCCATGAAGAGAAGTCAGAATAGTTTAAGTTTTAATCCTAGTTGGACTCTACATGTAAACGCCTCTTCAACTTATATAAGGAGGGGCAGGGCACCCAAGAGGGGAGGATAGATAATCTTAAGGGTTAGTCATAACTAGGAGAGTCGGTTTACGGCGACTCCCTCGTGATGATAATGAGACCTAGCCACAAACAGCATGTAGGGCTATTACCGGATGATATTTTTTGGGGCCCGAAGCTGTCTAAATCCTTGTCTTGTGTTGGGTCTCTCGATTCCGCTCAACCCCTCTCAAGCAACTACAAAGATGTGTTGGCCTCACGACTAAGTCCTCCCATTAGGACATCTGCCGTGACGTTTTCACGACAGTTGGCGCCCAGCGTGGGGCCTGCGCACGATGGTGTCGAGTTCTTGGAGGGATTTCTTCAGGGATTGAGAAGCTCGCGGTATGTCAGATGAAAAAGCGCCAACACGGATAGCGTGCAGGATAACCCGGGATGCAAGTTTGAAGATTGAGAGATTAGGGTTGCATGGTGTGGCCACCGTAATGTGTTGATCCATCGAAACCGGATTGATTCTCCCCTGCATCGTCGAAACCGGATTGATTCTCCCCTGCACCGTTAGCAACTGAGATGGGGTCAAATTGCCAGCTCAATCCTAAAACAACCAGGCATTACAGCAAGCTACAAAGAGACTATTTTATTTTGCAAGCCGCCCGTCGACCGGTCTCATCGGCCTCGCACCCCTACATCGCCGAACTGCTTGCCTCCGAATCACTTCCAGCGCCTCGCGTGAGTCGCCCCTACCCCTGTGTTTTTAGTCGCAGCTACTGCCATGGCCAAGTGGCCTGTTTCTATGTCATTGCCGCAGCTTCGCTCTGCATCCGTGAAGTCGCTACTGTCTTTGGGCCGCCACCAAGGCCAGCGTAGCCTTCGTCAGCAGCGCCGCTGGAAGAAAATTAAGCGCTGTCAAAGAGGTCATGCGTGCACACTACAGCAGTTGCAGTTAGACCAAGGAAAGGAAAAGTGGGAGGTCCCAATTAGCACTCAATGTTAATTGGTATTCAACGCTGGATTTCCCTAGCAAAACTGTAGTACTGGATCAATACTGCTACGTGCCAAAGCTTCATGCACAGACTAGAAAAAAGGGGGAAGACCCCGATTTGGAAGGATCGGATGTGGATAGTCAAACCGACTATGACATGTACAAGGATATGGACTGGGGTTGGACTCGGACTCGGCCATGGCAGGCCTCGAGTCGCCGCCTCCATGCTGCCGCGCCCGCCACATCCACTCCGGCCACAACTACCGCCGTCGTAGCTCGCCTCTACGGCACCGACACGCCGCCGCCTCGGTGTCTCTACCACAATCACAACTCCGCTTCGAGCTGCCCGGCCGCTTCTACGCCCGTCGCCGGTGCATCTCTGAGCCGCCGTACCTGTCCACTGGCCTTGACCCGCGCCGTGCGGATCCGTCGTCGAATCATCAGCCTTGCTCTGCCTCCCGCCTGTGAGCTCGCTTGGCCTATTTACAGATCGCCATCATCTTCATCATCGCAACCGGGCTGGACCGTTTCAGTTGGTCATCAAGCCGTCCTTATGGCCTCGGCAGGCATTGAGTTGTTATCGCTGCAGCCCGGCCCTGCTCCTCCCGCGCGCACATGCTGCCGTGGATAAACCACCAGCCGCCAAACTGCGCTGCCATGAGCCGCCCTTGCTCCCGCTGCTGAACCGCCAAGACGCTGCTGCGAGCCGCCGCCGATTCAACCACAGCAAACCGGCATCTCTCGCGCAGGTCAAACGGCACGTAGCCTGCGAACCCGCGCGGTGGCGGATGCACCTTCATCGACCCGCCCTGCAACCCGCCGGGCGCCGAATCATCGCCATCTCATCCTTGCGATGAGCTGTCGCGTCCTAACCTTCAGCCGGCTCTCACCCGCTAAAACAGCCGTCAGTTGCCGAACCGGCCATCTTGCGCTGTTACAGAGCCGCCCCTTGTTTAAAGGAGGTCTCGCCTCTGTTGTGGCCATGGAAACTCAGCGCCCCTCTACTGAATCAAGCTCTCTCAAAAGATGCACGCATACAGTCTGGATGACCTCTGCGCTTCCGGCTTGCATTTGTGGAACCACCGCCGGGTTACGCTTTGTTGCTACTTCACCCTCGGGCCAAGTCACCACGCGGCCAAGTCGCCGGTCTGGCCGTGGTTCTGGCGCGCCTTCACGGCTCTGTATCGGTCGCCATCGCAGCATGCCGAGTTTGCCGAACTGCCCCGCGCTAAACCGTCGGGCTTCATCCCCTCAAAATAGAACCTCCGCTGTATCCTCAAGCTGCCTTTGCTCGCCTCAGCAGTAAGATGCTTCTGCCTTGCGCCACCCTTGCTGGAGCGGCCTCGAACCGCCGCTGCCCTAATCCGCCATGCCTACCGGTGCCCGTGCCGGCTGAGTCGCCGCGCTTCAGCTCCAACCCGCCGCCGATCGAATAGTCGCGCCGGTCCCGCTTCTAAACCGCTCGCGCCACCTTGCGGGCAGCTTCGGCCGCTGCTGTTAATCACCGAGACCACCGCGGTCCCGCCTCCACTGGCATCCGATGACTCCCCGACGTCGCCGAGCCACACCTGTTGAAGCTTCTTCCGCCTCAACCCGCTACTTGGCCGCGGGCAATCTCACCCTCGCTGGTCCGCGCGGGCACCCCCGCTGCTGCCGTCCCTGGCCGAGTGATTTCGCTCCCGCCATGAGCCGCCGGCCGTCGTGGTTGCCTGCGACCCCCTTGCCTTGGCCCCGTCTCTGCCTCCGCTGACCCGTCGTAGCAGTACTAAACCGGCCCTGCCTCGTGATTAAACCACTGGGGGAGCGCTAAGTTGCCCGTCTTGGTCGCTGCTGTGCTTCGAGCCTCCGAGTCGCCCCGCTGGTGCGGACAATCGCCGCGAGCCGTCCCCGCTTAGTTTCGCAGCCGCGCCCTGCTTCTTTGAGTTGCCTGAGTGGCTATTTCTGAATATGGCTGTGTCTTAATGCCACCTGTGGGCTTGTTGACTGCCCAACGGGGTTGGAAGAAAAGTTCAAAATCTATTGGTTTGACTGGTTCTAAAGGTGGCACTTGGTACTACATGGAGGGCATCACGTGGACAAATTTCTATCAGTACTAGTCCGGTGTCAGCACAACTGTTACATCCACCCGGAATAAATCTACGGGCATGGATACCAGGAGAACAAGGGATTATTTGCTTAGTATGTTTTCATCCAGCAAAAATACCAAGTGCTATCTGCCCTATTTATTTCATCATTATAGTTTAATTCCTCTGAGAAACATTATTCCGCTTTTAATGTTTTTATGCACAAGACAAATTGTTCCATGATTCATGGCAGACATAGTGAGTCATCTGTCATCCAAATACATCAGGACAATTATTCACCACCGAAGTGGAGTTATATCACGGATATGGAGTGCATAGCATCATCATTTTGCACTATATTTATCCGTGCTGCCGTGCTGAACGGAAGTGCTTACGCTACCGCCCTTGCGGTCTGGTCTACATCAACACACCGGGCCGCACCTGTCCGCATGAGCTATTTATTGAATATGAGCAAGTCACTGCTTGGCTAGCCCGGTTTTCTTCCAACAAATTGGAGGAAAATTATCATTCAGCCGCCGTCTACGCTGGATGGCTCAATGGACATGTGCACAAATTGCTGCCACTACAGTTTGGTTAACTTCAAACAACTAGTTGGAAGGAACCATTTTCCGAGTTGCTGACACGGCTCATAAGGGATCATTTATAACCTGCCGCAGTCACCTCAACACTTTTTGGATTCACATCGCGTTATCAACACCAACGATATATACCTTCTACTCTGGTCAAGTACGGAGAATCTCAAGACAACTCCTTGAGTCATCTTAAGACTCGGGGGTTATGATGATATGATTTTGCAAGTCTTGGCAGTTTCAGCAAATTCAAGTGCGCCAGGATGTTGAAGGGAAAGAGAACCCGGTCCCGGAGGCTACTGTTATATTGATGAAAATTTAAAGGCCGACAAAAATATTCTGGCTCACAATGATGCTGCCGGTTTATAGTCCGGTTTAAGAGAAATCCCGTCTCCCACACAGCGTTGAAGCCCTTAGTATCTGGTTAAAATCTGGTTTAAGAGGAAACTATCTCTTGCAAAGCTCTGACGCTCTCAATATCTGGTTCAAAAATCCCGGTTCATGAAGAATTTATCTCTTGCAAAAAGTTAAAGGTTGCCGAAGAGGACCTGTTGCCATGATGCGCGGTTCAAACATGGGTATCCTGCCTTATTGGCTTATCATATTATTGATCACATGGGGGCTTCTGCTTTTAGAGCAAAGTTATGATTACCCATTGATCCGGCATATAGGCCACATAAAAAATCTTGGGGCTTGCTACCCGAAGTCCAAAGAGGCCAAAGAGAGTGTTGCAAAATCACAACTCAAACATAGGCACCCATTGAGCACAGCTCAAAATATTGCTCGGGGTCTCTTTTCTTCTATAGGAACAAAGAGTCTATAACCTTGTAATAGGCTATAAAAGCCAGGCTTGGAAGCCAGGTGTATTCACCTAAAACCCCAGGTTATCCTGCGTTTTTAAGTAAGTCACTCCGCCCAGGTAATCCTGGTAAGACCCATCGAACGTTTGACAAGTCAATCTTATAAAGACCCTGAACTTGTCATAGTTAAAATGACGATTGGTTAATGCGAGGTCCATCTTATAAGGCTTTGCAAAATGGTTTAACTCAGTGGCCTGGCAGCCCATGAAAAGCCTCGCCTTTTTCACATGTTTTCTTCTGAAATCTTTCTTTTGGCAGTTTATTTGATGAGGTTTATGTTAATCTGGCGTTTATTGACCTGGCCTGGTTTTTGACTACAAGTCGCCAGTATGAGATAAGGTAACAGCCGGTGTTTATTAACCCAGGCTGGCTTTCGACTATAAGTCGCCAGTATATATTCGGATTGCGCCATTGGAATCCTGCGCTTATAAATCATTGGGTATATTATTCAAATCTTTAAATAGCCAACATGACTGGATTTTTACTATGGTTATCAATAACCAGTATTATGATTGAGGTTTTCAAAGTCGCTTTAGCGCAATGGATATTATTTCATCGATGGATATGATTTCTTCTACAATGGAAGGAATAGTCCCGAGTCGCTGTAGGCTTATGACCCGACACTTGGGGGCTATATTATTCAAATTGAGGTTACATCAAATATGCAAGTCCCATGTCACTGGCAGCATGCACCATGGAACATGGGGGCTAATGCAAAGTCATTTTTTCATCACCTTATTGAAGACTCGACTCATCACATTATAATGACCCGGCCCTTGGGGGCTAACAATTGCTCCTGTCAACAATTCAAGGTGCACAAGTTTTAATCAATTATATTGAAGGGTCCGCTCCTCCGTTGGTAAAGCACAAAGCTCTTAACCTTGTGGACGTGGGTGCAAGCCCCATGATGGGAGTTACATCATATGATGTTATTTTCAATGAAGTATATATAAAGTCCCAGCTCAGTATTATCTTACTGAGCCGGCCCTTGGAGGCTACATTGGTTGAAGTTTTTATGAGCATCAGGCAATTACAAGTCCCAGGTTGCTGCAAGCATGACAACCCGGCACTTGGGGGCTACATATGTGGAATACTCAGTTCAGACTAGTGATTGAGATGAACAACCTGGATTTCTTCAAGCTTGTGACATTTATATTGAAGCAAGTCTAAATTTGTTGCTACGCTACCTTCTTAAGACTTGGGGGCTACAAGTGATGGGCATATAAGAGGTATATTTTCAAGCTTGATGTTAACTAACAATTATGACCCGGTGCCATCAATATTTATAAACCGGCATTTTTGTCTCTGATAAACCGGCAAGTTCTACATCCTTAAGCCAGATGAAGATCAGATGAGGATTTCAAGGACCAATATTTTTATTAAGAATTGGGAGCTGAATCAAATGAATTATTCTTCACAATATTTCTCTGTGACAAACCAATGTCAGAAATTGATTATGAAACTGGCCTATTGACTCGGATTTTCCAGAAGAAGGAAATGACAAGGAATTAAGGATGATTATGATCAGTTTAACATGGATAAATCCAAATTAAACTGGGGGCTAATTTCGGGGATATACCCCGTGGTAGGACCCGGCCGAAGTTATAACCCGGCTGGGACTTGGTAAACCGGTAGGTGTTAAGTTAGATGATAACCCGACAGGTGTTAAGTCAGATCATAACCCGGCAGGTGTTAAGTCAGATCATAATCCGGCAGGTGTTAAGTCAGATGATAACTCGGGAGGAAGTCCTAACCCGACAGACAATCATAACCCAGAAGATAATCATAAACCGGCGGGAAGTCATAACCCGACAGACAATCATAACCCGGCAGATAATCATAAACCGACAGACAGTTATAACCTGGCAGACAGTGATAACCCAGTTGACAGTCATAACCCGGCAGACAGAGTCACCTGGGGTTAATAAGCCCGTGACGTTATGAAGCCCAAGACGTTAAGAAGCCCATGAAGAGAAGTCAGAGTAGTTTAAGTCTTAATCCGGGTTGGACTCTACATGTAACCCGCCCCTTCAACTTATATAAGGAGGGGTAGGGCAACCCAAGAGGGGAGGAGAAATAATCTTAAGGGTTAGTCATAACTAGGAGAGCCGGTTTACGACGACTCCCTCGTGATGATAATGAGACCTAGCCATAAACAGCATGTAGGGCTATTACCGGATGATGTTTCCCGGGGCCCGAAGCTGTCTAAATCCTTGTCTTGTGTTGCGTCTCTCGATTCCACTGAACCCCTCTCAAGCTACTACAAATATGCGTTGGCCTCATGAATATGTCCTAACACTAGGACATCTATCGTGATGTTTCCACGACAGAGATCACGAGAAGTATTACTATATCAAGAATTCTTAAGAGGTGGTGAAATTCTCACAACCTTCTTGACATAAAAGATGGTAATACTCCAAGGTAGAACACATAAGTTGGATAGCAAGGATCTCAAGGTACAACACAAAACATGACCAAGTTTGTGTTGGCAGGAAATCAAGGATGTTGTTGATGATAATACAATCCATTAAGGGGAAAGGATGGTATTTCTCATCATGAATTCAATTGGCATCTCGGAAGAAGTCAAAATTTAGATGATCACGACACATTTTGTCGAGAGGTTTCAAGAGGATGCAATCGAACAGCGACGACATCAAGCAAAAGGACTGATGCATGAAAAGATTATTGGATCCATGGACACGACATCAATTCGGAATCAACCTTGCTGTTCGAGGTGGAATGATAAGATGAGGAAATCGATGTAAGCTTAGCTCATCATCGAAAATTGTGCTCCGGAAAGAAGGACCAGGTAGCACCCTTAAAATTTAGGCACAATAATTATATAGCCGATCAGGCTAGGAATGACTTGAAGTATTATTAAAACTCATAAGCAACAAAAATTAGTTAGGGTTATTGAATCGGAATGCACGATTGGTTCACATATCAGTGTTATCAGTTGATGACAACCGAGAACCCAGGAAAATTGGAATCGGTGAGAAATAACAGTTGATGAAGAACCCATAAGAAGTTATGCAATTCCATGGTATTCTTGAGATACCAGAGTGTAATACTCAACGGTAGATCAAAGTAAAGGTTGGATAGGTGCAATGATCTGCAGAAGACAAGTACTTCAACTTGTCCTAGAAATGGTATTTAAAAGGAGAACATGGCCGGAACCACGATTGCAAAAGGCTAGACCCCAGATATAAGATGAACTTATACCAAGGGAATATTTAATTGAAGAGAAGCTTTAATGATACGATCTACATCGTGTCCATGGGCATGAACACAAAGTTCAAGGTCGACTCCCACTTCTCCAATGCATAACCTTTCATTCACTTCTAATTTTTGAAGAAGTTGTAGTGTTAAAATTTTATCTGGCAAAATACCAGAAGAGTATGACTCGTGAAAACTTTTGAGTTCACACATATTAAGGAAGGCATAGGTTCAACCCATCGGGGTATCGTGGAAACATATACCACAAGCTTCAATAGTAAATATCACCATCTCAAAAGCAAAGCATGGTTGGCCAAATCAGATAATAAGATTTACCAATGGTATTTTGTATCAGGGAAAAGAACTTCTCAAGGTTTTCATATACGAAGGACATTGTCAGATGATAATTCAACAGAGGATCTGACGGTCCGTAATGGAGCTGATGTGAGCATCGGTACACAACCAGTGGAGGAAACAATGCAAAGGCATTGGATTATAGAAACATCTGACTAATTCAAAGCTCAAATGCAGAGGAATTATGATTTCCAAATCAAGGTATCAGAAGCAGACGCTCTGATTAAGGATGGATAAGTTGACTAGGCTTAGCAGTAAAATTGATGGCAATTTGATTGGTCGAGATCCAGCTCATGTGTAAAATGATGTCTGACCCGGAAGGATAAATTCTAGGATATGATTGAGGATCGCGAGCATCCGCAACATATTGAATCAGGGGACTTGAAATGATAGTGACAGAGCATGTCAACAAAGATTACCAGAAATATGGAATCAACCATAATGCAGGAAGGCAAGGCATTTAAAAGCAATAGGTTGCCGAAGATTTTTAGAAAATCGAATAGTATTTCGAAGACTTTTATGAAATATATGAATCAACTGGGGATGAGAGGATACTCGATAAGTGCAATAAATTATTCATAGGGGTAGCCAGGTGGCAAATAACTGCAAGGCAATAGGCTCAAAGTATTCTTGAAACAATAGATAGAATTTCGGCATATATTGTAATAACAAGATCAACTGGGAATAAAGTAAGAACGACAGATGTATGTATTTATCTATAGGGATATTTCGGTGGTAAGGAATTGCAAAAGCATGGCACAAAGTCTCGAGAGAACATCGAGAGTATCTTTGGAAATCCTTCAGTGCACAAAGCAATCATTTGGAGGGAGGGGCTCTTCGGGAGGAAGTATTTACGAAAACCTAGAGTTAGAGTTAGCAAAATCATTTAACCCGAATAGAAGAGAGATCAGAGTCCCGGAGTAAAGATCGAGGAGTAAAAGATCCTAATACCGCCCGATGGCGACGTGGGCCCGTAAGCCACACAGCCATGTTAGTAAAAGTTTTGCAATGCCTAGAGTCTACTTCGGCCAAGGAGTGTGGAAGGGGGATTCCTACAGGCAGTCGGCTCTGATATCAACTTGTGACACCCCTGATTCTGTTTTGTATGCTCGAGTAGCTCATGTATCAACTAGGGCTGTCTATATCTTCCATGCTAGGTGGGTTATTCTCACAATGAGTGGACTCCGCTCATCACTCATGATAAAATAGCTGGTAACCTGGATGCCCAGTCCCATGCTCAAATCAAAATAATTAAAAAAAACTCCCCCAGGATTGTCATTAGTTGGAGGCACCCATTGTTTTAAACAAGCATTGGATTGATGTTTGTTGGTGGTGGGGGAGTATAAACTTTACCATTCTATTTGGGAACTGACGGGGGGATGACCCCCGGGTATGCCCAAGACGGTGAAGCAACGCTTCAAAACATTACCAGGGGAGTGCCCCCTGGTTAGTTGGAACCTGGCTGCCTGGAATCTGGCCGGGTTGACCCTGGCCAGGTTGACTCTGGCCGCGTTGACCTTGGCCACGTTGACTCTGGTCGGGTTGACCCTGGCCGGGTTGACCTTGGCCGGGATGGCCTGTCCGGGTTGAGCTGTCCGAGTTGACCCTGGTCGGGTTGAGCTGGCCGGGTTGACCCTGTCTGGATTCTCCCTGACCGGGTTGAGCCCCGTCTGGGTTAAGGCCCGTCCGGGTTGAGCCCATCCGGGTTGAGCCCATCCGGTTGGAATCTAGCGAAGTCAACTAATACGTCCCATCGGACCTGCGCAGACGTGACAGCCATATTCTATAGTGGAGCATTGTTCCTGCATCATGTGACACTTCACTACGCTCCAATAGTGGTGTACTGTAGCCCACATCATCACATGACATCTCGATAGTGTAGTGGGTGTGTGGGCAACCCCTTGTCCCTAGGCACTAGTATATAAAGTGACCCAGGGAAGGCCTCACACACCCAACCTCATTTTGGCCACTCACGCATACAAGCTAACTAGCAAGTAAGCTAGCTAGCCATTCATCCATCCACCCCACCCACTCACTCACGCATGCATACATGCTCATGGAGCCACACACACTCACGGCCACACTTGGCCATGCACTCACGCCACACACATATTCACACTCACTCACACATGAGGCAGAGTAGAGAACAAGTGTAGCTAGCTCCCCGATTCATCCGGATACAGCTCTAGGAGCAACTATGTACTGCAACATATATTCCACATATATTCAGACATGCAGGGGTAGGAGTATTATCTCTTCGGAGAGCTCCGAACCTGGGTAAACCACCGCGTGCTGCTTGCCTAATCCCGTCCCCTGATCTCTAGAGCAGTCTTGCCCTCACCTCAAGCCACCCCGTGGCATCTGTCGTCTCACGAACCCGCCCGCAAGATAACCACGACAGTTGGCGCCCACTGTGGGGCAAGCTGCCACGGAACCGAGGTCTGGGCAGGACCATCTTCATCATCACCGCGGCATCGCTGTCATGTCTACGGTAGCGCTCGGGGGCTCGACATCAACACGCCTCCGGGGAAACCGCACGGGACGGCACGTCCCTGTCGTTGGTCTCGCCATTTTCTTCATGCTTGTCACTAGGGCCTGAGTGCCATGATTTCAGATCTGAACCTATTATATTTTCATGAATATAAGTGAGTTCTTGATCCTATCTTGCAAGTCAATAGTCACCTACTATGTGTTATGATCCGGTAACCCCGAAGTGACAATAGTCGAGATCACTCCCCATGATGACCGTAGTTTGAGAAGTTCATGTATTCATTAAGTGTTAATGCTTTGGTCTGGTACTCTATTAAAAGGAGGACTTAATATCCCTTAGTTTCCAATAGGACCCCGCTAACACATGAGGGTAGGAAAAAAAGATGTCATGCAAGTTCTTTTCCATAAGCACGTATGACTAACTTCGGAATACATGCCTACATTACATTGAATGAACTGGAGCTAGTTCCGTGTCACCCAATGTTATAACTGTTGCATGAGGAATCGCATCTGATATAATTATCCATCATTGATCCATTGCCTACAATCTTTTCACATATTGATCTTTGCTTAGTTACTTTTCTGTTGCCACTGTTACAATTGCTACAAAAACTACTACTGGTACTTTTGCCACCGTTACCGTTACTTCCATACTACTTTGCTATTAAATACTTTGCTGCAGATATTAAGTCTTCCAGGTGTGGTTTAATTGACAACTCAACTGCTAATACTCAAGAATATTCTTTGGCTCCCCTTGTGTCGAATCAATAAATTTGGGTTGAATACTCTACCCTAGAAAATTGTTGCGATCCCCTATACTTGTCGGTTATCACTACTTTCATTTTCAATTCTTACGGTGGTTCGTTCAAGATTTCTCTTCCTTCGTTATCTTATCAATTCATTCGTTGTTTCCAAATCCCACCGCTGGTTCCATCAAGGCCTTCTCAAGTTTATGCTATATCTATCCTTAATCCTTCAAGAAGAATAAGTGGCATGCCAATTCCGTTGCTTGTTATAAATTTAAATTGGTGAAGATAAGCATAACATAATTCTTATTCTTGTTTGATCCAAGTGATTCATCTTTCTTTCCAGAGTTGTTTGTCATATCACATTCTCGGTTCGAGATGCTTCATCTTTTCTTTTCCAGAGTTCCAAGTTTTTCCGCATTATCTCGTCACGAAGTTCCATCTAAATCATTGCAAGGCCTCATCTTATTCTTCTCGAATTTCCTTTTGTTCGATCATTATTTTATTACCGGAGTTTTTCATGGAGGATCTACATGGTGGTTCAGTAAAGATTTAATTCCTTCTTGAAGTGTTCTTCAAGATTCTTCTTGGATGAGCTCAAGTATTCTTCATCTTGCATTTTGAAGTGCAATTCTTTCTACATTATATTTTTAGGTGGTCTTATGTCATTCTTGACAATTTCCCTTCGTGTTTCATGATTCGCAAGTTGTCACGGATGAGATATGTAAACCCATCATTTTTTCTCTTCGTTCAGGAGATACTTCGCAACCCATCAATCTCTTCAATGGAGTTATCTTGGGTTAGATTTCATCTAAAGCCTTCCCTAAGGAATGCTCCTAATTGGGGTGCTTAACAATGATCCAAGTTATCTCTTTATCATCTTGGTGGAAGAAGGTTTTCATCTCTTTGGTGCTCTCAATAAAATCTTTTTTGCCATGAGTGGCAGGTTGTCACCTCATAATTTTAAGATGTTTTCCATAAGCCCATTACAAGCTTATTCTTTTCGTTGTTCGTTTTCCAATTACTCCATTCTAACCTTCTTGGAAGGATGTTTTTCAAATTCAATTGTGGGAGAAGTTGTCATTTCCTACTCCATTCTCTTATTCCGACCATCTAGCTTCTATTCGTTCATTCCAGAGGCATTGTGATGTTACTCTCTTCGACTAATCATCTCGTTTTCTCAAGATCATGTTATTTTCCTTGCTTTTCCAGTTAACATGAGTGTTGTCTCCTCTATTCAAGTTCTTTTAATCTTATCAAGTTTCCTTTCTCTTTTCTACTGGAGTGCTGCCAAAATTCTTTCCTTCTCATTCGTTGTCTATCTCGTTTAAACCTGAGTGGTTTCAAAGCCTATCTTATCCCTTCAGCCTCTTTGTTCTCGTCGTGTTCCTTGTTCCTCTCATGTAGCGGAGTATTTTCAACTTCATTCATCTCCGGTGTATTCTTTCCTTGAAATTGTTTAACCTCTCAAGGTTCGTGGTTTCACTCGTTTGTCACAGAAGCAACTTTGTTTTACCTCTTCCTTTTCCGCTTTTCTCTGGTGCCATCCCTTGATCTCGGGGCGAGGTCTCTTGTAAGTGGAAGAGTTTTGTGATGACCCGAGACCGGCGCTCCAGAAGCCTTCCATGTATTTCGTTGTAGCTGTGTGTTTCATTTGTTTATTGCATTTCATCGTAGAATCATGTGCATTGCATCTGCATGTATTTTTTCAAAAACCCGCATCCATGCATAGTTGTTGGTTCTCCTCTTTGTTTTCGTTGGCCATTCCAAGACCAACCAGGTTTTTCGATTCCCTCTTGTCAAACCACCTAACCCCTCCTTGCACAGTGCATCGACCCTCGCGTGCGTGTCTGAATCTTACCCGAACCCGAACCGGGCTGTCGTTATCGATTGGTTCGGATCATCTTCGAACATCCCTAAGATATCTTTCGTTTCTCCATTGGACTCCCCTAACCTTTTATTCTCGACCGCCCGATCCCGATTTGATGATCCAAATCCTCCCTCATTTTTACCTACTTACTATATAATCGAAGCAACCCTAAAAATCTAGGGATCATGTCCCACCCATTCCGTGTCCGCCGCCGCCACCATCTTCTTGGGGATCCGCGCTACCCAACCTCCAGTCGCCACCCACTCTCCCTAGAATCTCCATCGAGCCAATCCCGTCCTCTCTGAGATCCATCCAGCCGCCCGACCCCGCAATAGAGCGAGCCGGAGCCACTCCTACACAACCTCGCGTATGAGCGCCTTGGCTTCCTTGTCTCCTCGCTGGATCCCGCCCTCGCTGCCGCCGGCCGGCCAACCAGCGGCACCAAGCAGCAACCCTACGCGCCCGTAGTGCGCCTGCCCGAGGTCCCGAGCAGGAGCGCTCGGCCTCGTCTCCTCGCGGCCGTGGGCCTCTCCGCGCTCTCGCCTCCGTGTCTCCTCGCACCTCCTCCACCTCCCGTGTGCCTTGTCAGACCGGCTGCCGCCGACGACCCAACACCAGGCCAATGCCACCGCTCGTCCTACCTTCTTCTCCTCCCTCCCGCAGTCCCCTTTTCCCTCCGGTATCTAATCACTTGACCACTCTCCTTTCTTCAACAGGAGACAGCAACGCCACCTGGAGCTTCTCCTCTGCCGACTCCCTCCGTCTCTAGTTTCGTCCGGCCCCGCTGCCTTGCCGGAGAACCCAAGACGCTGCCTCGCCAGTAGGTCCCGTCGATGAGCCCCTGCTTCTTTCCTCTCCTCCGCCTGCCTTCACTGAGTTTCTCTCACCCCGCCACGACGCCCTCTGCAGGTCGACATTGCCGCCTTGGATCCATGCCTAGCTCCGCAGTCCCCGCACTCCTGCCGTCTCGCCAGATTCGGCAGGTCCTCGTTGCCGTGCTGCGCCCCCCCCCCCATCGCGCTGCCGCTCCCCTGCTTCATCCGCTTGAGCCGCCGCTGATCCGCTTCCGGACGAGCAGAGGAGCTCGCTCGACCGCTCGTTCGCCTGTGCATGGCCGCCCAGATGGGCCACATCGCCTGCCTCTAGCGCTAACCCGTGGGTCGCTTCCTCTCTAGATCTGGCCCAGTGGCCCATGGTGAGCGCCCCAGTGCCCACCAAATTCGGCCCGCATCATTTTTTTCCGTTCAGGATGATTTTGTCTATTTTTCCAGAGAACGCCAGTTTTACAGAAAAGTCCCTAATGATCATGCATTTAATAACTCCACAACTGTGCATCCGATTAAAATGATTTAAATATGTAAAATGCTTAGAATTTCATCTAGTTTCACAATATGCCTTTTTCATCCATGTTAAAATTGTTTAAAATGATGTTTGTTTAAATTTGCTCAAATGCCATGTTAAAAATGCTTTATTTCATAACTAAATCATCGTAGCTCCGATTTTAATAAACTTTATATGCATTTTGTCTAGAAAGATGCATAGATTAACATGGTGCACTTATCTTTGCTGTTTAAAAAACATTAAAATATGATTTAGGGCAGAACAGTACCATAACCAAAATATGCACATGGAGATTTTCTGGATTTGTTGTTTGTTATATCCGGCCCCATTTAAATTGCTTAGATAGTATAATTTTGTTATGCTTCACCTCTTTCCATGTTTAACAACATTTAATATTGTTGAGTACCTAAACGGGAGAGAACTAAATAATTCTTGTGAAGTTTCGTCAATATGCAACTCATTGCATATTGAGCTCCACTTAATTTGTAGTATTGCTTATTGCACCTTATCATGCCATGCCTCATTAAACCGGACATGCATCATACTTGCTTGTGCATCATGCCATGTTTATGTGATGGTTGTTTACCATGTTGTTTGCTTCTTTCCGGTTGCGCTTCTTCTTGATAGTTTCCGTTACGTTGCAATTGTGAGGATCTGTTCGACTATGTTGGTTCGTCAACTTCATGGTTTCGGTCTTCTGTCTAGCGGGATTTCATGCAAGATGACCCTCACCTTGGATCTCACTACTATCTTTGCTATGCTAGTTGTCTCGATGCTATCGCTATGTCGTGCTACCTACCACTTGTTTTCCAAGCCTCCCAAATTGCCATGATAGCCTCTAACCTTTTTCCACCATCCTAGCAAACCGTTGTTTGGCTATGTTACCGCTTTGCTCAGCCACTCTTATAGTGTTGCTAGTTGCAAGTGCAGTTGCAGGTAGTTCCATGTTGGGACATGGATATCATGGATATCATGGGATATCACAATATCTCTTATTTTAATTAATGCATCTATATACTTGGTAAAGGGTGGAAGCCTTAGCCTTTTGCTTGGTGTTTTCTTGCACTCTTGCCACCCTAGTTTCTGTCATACCGTGTTATGTTCCTTGATTTTGTGTCCCTAGCATGATGAGCGTTTATGGGCCCCTCTTGACAGTTCGCTTTAAATAAAACTCTTCCGTCAAGGCCCAACCTTGGTTTTACCATTTGCCTAATAATAACTAAAACTTGCATAGGGACCGGCTAGCACCCGAGGTCTCTTAATCAACCCCCCGGGCTAGTGCTCCTCATGAGTGTTGGTCCAACCTATCAATCGCTAGTGGCCACCAGGGGAAACTCTATGATTGGCCTACCGGAAGTTTGGACAATCCGATCGTGGCTTGAGACGAGATACGCGCGGCTACTATCAGGGTGTCAGCATGTCAGGAGGTCTTGCTGGACTTGTTTTACCATTGTCGAAATGTTTTGTGCACCGGGATTCTGAGTTTTATTGGAGGGACCCGAGATGGAGGATTGTCTCCATGCATCGTGAGCTTGTCTTGGGCTAAGTTGGGACACCCCTGGATTGTTGTTGTTGTTGTTGTTGTTGTTGCCTTGGTTCTGAACTAACAACTGCATCAGGGTATTCTGCTGCTAGATCAACTGAGTGAGCTCCGGTGGAAAGGTAAATCCGGGGTCACGTCTCGGAGGCATCTGAGGGTTTAGAGGGAAGAGAATAGAATAGAATGAGGTCTAGTGAGAAAACACTACCCACATGCACATGAGACAAACACAATCATATCACTCAATCAATCAACCAAGGGCATACAATCGGTCTAGAACCTATCGTTACAAAGTGCTCGGACTATACTATATACATGGTAGACTACTACTACTACTACTACTACTACTACTACTGTTTTGGTGGTCAACCAGAAATATTGATCGGTCGAAGACTCCATGATATCTGCTCCAGCTTCATCTTCATAATCATCATCACTATCGTCGGGGTCCGAGTTGGTGTCGTCGATGATCATATAGTCCTCAGAACGAATCTCCTTGGGTTCATCGTCTTCTCCTCCTAGTGCGGGGTCTCCCATGAATACTCGTAACTTCCTTTCCAGATCGTCATTCTTCTCCACTAGTACGACGATTTCCTCCTCATAATCTTTGCGAGTTGCCTTGATTTCTTCCTCAATCTCCGTGATCCTTGTCATCGCCATCTTTAGATATATCATGCCTGTGCACATTGGTTCTCCTGGCGGCGAATATGCTGGTTTAACTTCTGGATGAAAGCTGCAATTGATCTATCCTTCCTAGTGCTAATCATCTCCCATTTCTCATCTCGGCGCCCACAAATCTGGTAGATAGTATCCTTGAGATCCTTGTGGTAAACTTCTCCAATGCGTCCCTTGGTGATGTGGGCTACCATACTCTTTCTAGACTCCAGATTGGTGCATCAAAGGAAAACTCTATGGGCTCAGTGACCGGCGTAAATGTCCTTCCTGGAACTTGAACTTAAATCATTCAGCGCTCCTCTTCTGGTAAAGTGGCGTAAGTCCCGGTGAAGCTTGGTATTCCGATGTTCAGGTACCTAGTGACTTCCTTCAAGTGTTGTCCAAAGGGTGTTTCTTCATCCGGTTGTGCAAACTTGTTCCTTGCGTCCGCCATCCTAAAGAATAGAAAATGGGGAGGAGTCATAAATGAGAAGAGAGTAGTGATCTAGGTCTTTAGCTAGTGGTCGTGTCCCACACTCAGTGTGTGCTCTGATACCATCTTGTAGCAACCAGACCTCAAACAGTCTGATCTCTGTGCATTAATGTCATCCCTGGATCGGTAATGCTGACACGCACAGTACTTAAGGATTTATAACAGAGTAGCAATCACACACTTATTACATCGAATGTCTCAAAAGAGAACTTATTACAATAAATATGGCTTAAGGCCATCTAATACGATAACAGCAGAAGGCTTGGAAGATTAAGTGAGTCCATCAACTCCAACGGCATCACTGAGTGAAAGACCACGACCTAAGGCTCCTTACTCGTCGTATGAAAAGTCTGCAACATGATACGTTGCAGCCCGAACGGGTCAGCACATGGAATATGCTGGCAATTGTAACACAAGAGAGTAATGAACAATGCAAAGCTATCACTACATGCATATATGGCTGGTGGAGGCTGTATGGTTAATAGGTTTTGTGAAAAGCCAATTTTTCACTACTGCAAAGGAATATATTTTATTTAACTACAAAGTTGGTTGAAAACATTGAGAAGGTAAACCCCCTCTCAATCCCAATTAAAAGTAATCATTAACCCAACAAAATTAATTTAGAGTGATGAGATCCACATGATAATCCAAGAACCAGATACTCAAGATGTCCATAACCGGGGACATGGCTAACCATGATTAGTTTCTACACTCCGCAGAGGTTTGTGCACTTTTCCCCACAAGACTTGATCTCCTCCTTTGGATTTCTCGCACTAAAAGGTGTTTGAGAGACGGATGACCGAGACACAGTCTTTCAAAAGCGTTAGCACCTTAAGATGGGTAGACCGGTACACCTACATCCCCTACATCTGCTAGTCTACCACTTTAAGAGTTCACACGACTAAATCAACTATGACAGAGCCCATAATGGCATGTGGCTGCACACGGAAGTTTCCAGCATGAATAATCTTATGTTCCCTTTGAGCCTGGGTGGCGGTCCATAGAAAAATCACACGGTACCCCGAGATTTCCAAAAATACAGGCAATCACTGGGTTCCCCAGGTGCCTCGATCCACCATGATGTGTATTAAAGTTGCCACCTTAAGTTGATCCATTAAGTAAACAATCTCACAATCTGTCATGGAATACACTCAAACCCAATCCACGTCTACGAGCATAGCATGGCAATATAAGCATAACTTAGAAGTAACTCCCAGGGTTTGATAATGAAACATGTGAATAAGTACTACCTCATCTACTTCCTAACCCACAATTTATTCAGATCCTAACCATGCAAGTGTTTGAGGGTTGATCTAATGCAATAAAAACTAGGTAGTAAAGAGGTATGATCAAAGTGTTACTTGCCTGCTGATGATTCGTGAAACCTAGAGACTCGATGTAGCACGCTTCACACTCCGGGTACTCTATCGCAATCAAACAAGCATTCAATAAGAAATCAAGCAAAGGCACGGGTAAAACTCAAATAAGAAGTCTAACCAGAAAGTTCAACTTAAGAACTCCGGTTTGCAAAAAGAATCAAGTCAAACGAAGCAACAAAACTCAAACGGCGAAAGAAACAAGCTTCGTTCACTAATCTGGACTAAAGTCTAATTTTACAGTAGCAAAAACTTGTTTAAGTTGATTAAACAGAAAGAGGGTTTCGAGACGAAACTCTAGGCGCTTGAATCGCCTGATTCCGATAAACGAGTGAAAAGTTATACTAAAACGAAAATCGGATCAGAAACCGCGATCGAAAATAATCGCGGAAAATCCGAGAAAAAGAAAAACAGATGAACAGGCTAACGAACGAACGTTCGCTGTCTGCGGCTAAATGGTGAAAACCGTTCGCTAAAACGAACCTAAAAACAGGCGTTCGCTAAATAAACTAAACCGAAAAAACCGAACCGATCTATTAAAAAAACAGATCTAGGGTTTACCTAAAAAACCGAACGAAAAAAATACGCGGCAACTCCGGCGAACTCCGACGAGGCGGTGGGGCGGCGGCGGCGGGCTCGAGGCGGCTAGGGTTTTGGTGGCGCGGGCTGGGGTGGGCTGCAGTGGGGTGGCGGCTTATAAAGGCTGGGCGGGGCGGAGTCCGGGTTGGCCACGGCGGCCCAAGTCAGTTTGACTTTTTTTAAATAGTTTCGACAAGCAGAAAAAGAAAGAAAAGAAATACTAAACGGACTCCAAAAAATCTGAAATAAAATTTTCCCGTCCTCTAAAAATAAGCCGGACAAGGTGAACATTTATTTGGGCCTAAAATGCAATTTTGAAAAACGCCTTTTTTCCTAATTCAAATAAAATAACGATAAAACTCCAAATAAAAATCTTATTTGATTTTAATATTAAATCTTTGTTATTTCTTTATTTTTAGGAAGTCATTGTATCCTCTCTCTTTTATTTTTATGAAAGAAATACTCGAAGAGAAAATAATTAAAATCAAACGATCCTCTTTTCAAAATTCACGAAAACGCGAATATGAAAATAATGAAATCCCCAACTCTCTCCGTAGGTCCTTGAGTTGCGTAGAATTTCTAGAATCACGCCAAAATGCAATAGAATATGATATGCAATGATGATCTAATGCATAACATTCCAAATTGAAAATTTGGGATGTTACAAACCTACCCCCTTAAGATGAATTTCGCCCTCGAGATTCGGGTTGACTAGAAAATAGGTGTGGATGGTCCTTGCGTAGGCCTTCTTCTCGTTCCCAGGTGGCTTCATCCTCGGTATGGTGGCTCCATTGAACTTTACAGAACTTGATAACTTTGCTACATGTAACTCGGCTGGCAAACTCGAGAAACTTGTCTGGCTTCTCCTCGTAAGTCAAGTCGCTACCCAACTGTATCACTTCTAGTGGCACTGTATCTCTCAAAGGAATATCGGCCATCTCCGCATGACACTTCTTCAACTGAGAAACGTGGAACACATCGTGAACTCCTGTCAATCCTTCGGGCAATTCCAACTTTTAAGCAACTTCTCCCATACGTTCCAACTGTTGGGGAACACGGTAATTTCAAAAAAATTCCTACGCACACGCAAGATCATGGTGATGCATAGCAACGAGAGGGGAGAGTGTTGTCTACGTACTCTCGTAGACCAAAGCGGAAGCATTGACACAACATAGAGGAAGTAGTCGTACGTCTTCCCGGTCCAACCGATCCAAGCACCATTACTCCGGCACCTCTGAGTTCTTGGCACACGTTCAGCTCGATGACGCTCCCCGGGCTCCGATCGAGCAAAGCTTCGGGGAGGAGTTCCGTCAGCACGACGGTGTGGTGATGATCTTGATGTTCAACCATCGCAGGGCTTCGCCTAAGCACCGCTACAATATGACCGAGGTGGAATCTGGTGGAGGGGGGCACCGCACATGGCTAAGGAACGATCACGAAGATCAACTTGTGTGTTCTAGGGTGCCCCCTTGCCCCTGTATATAAAGGAGCCAAGGGGAGGGGGTGGCCGGCCAAGGAGGGCGCGCCAAGCGGGAGTCCTACTCCCACCGGGAGTAGGACTCCCTTCTTTCCTAGTTGGAGAAGGAGAAGTGGGAAAGAGGAGGAAGAGGGAAAGGAAAGGGGGGGCGCCGCCCCCTCTCCTTGTCCTAGTCGGACTAGGGAGGGGAGGGGTGCGCGGCCACGTCTTTCTTCCTTTCCTCTTCTCCCTTAGGGCCCATGTAGGCCCAATAACCCCCCCCCCCCGGGGGGGGGGGGTTCCGTTAACCCCCCGGTACTCCGGTAAAATCCCGATTTCACTCGGAACGATTCCGATATCAAAATATAGGCTTCCAATATATCGATCTTTATGTCTCGACCATTTCGAGACTCCTCGTCATGTCCATGATCACATCCGGGACTCCGAACAACCTTCGGTACATCAAAATACATAAACTCATAATGAAACTGTCATCATAACGTTAAGCGTGCGGACCCTACGGTTCGAGAACAATGTAGACATGACCGAGACACGTCTCCGGTCAATAACCAATAGCGGAACCTGGATTCTCATATTGGTTCCTACATATTCTACGAAGATCTTTATTGGTCAGACCGTGTAACAACATACGTTGTTCCCCTTGTCATCGGTATGTTACTTGCCCGAGATTCGATCGTCGGTATCTCAATACCTAGTTCAATCTCGTTACCGGCAAGTCTCTTTACTCATTCCGTAATACTTCATCTCACAACTAACTCATTAGTTGCAATGCTTGCAAGGCTTATGTGATGTGCATTACCGAGAGGGCCCAGAGATACCTCTCCGACAATCGGAGTGACAAATCCTAATCTCGAAATACGCCAACCCAACATGTACCTTTGGAGACACCTGTAGAGCACCTTTATAATCACCCAGTTACGTTGTGACGTTTGGTAGCACACAAAGTGTTCCTCCGGCAAATGGGAGTTGCATAATCTCATAGTCATAGGAACATGTATAAGTCATGAAGAAAGCAATAGCAACATAATAAACGATCGGGTGCTAAGCTAATGGAATGGGTCATGTCAATCAGATCATTCACCTAATGATGTGATCCCGTTAATCAAATAACAACTCTTTGTCCATGGTTAGGAAACATAACCATCTTTGATTAACGAGCTAGTCAAGTAGAGGCATACTATTGACACTCTGTTTGTCTATGTATTCACACATGTATTATGTTTCCGGTTAATACAATTCTAGCATGAATAATAAACATTTATCATGATATAAGGAAATAAATAATAACTTTATTATTGCCTCTAGGGCATATTTCCTTCAGTCTCCCACTTGCACTAGAGTCAATAATCTAGATTACACAGTAATGATTCTAACACCCATGGAGCCTTGGTGCTGATCATGTTTTGCTCGTGGAAGAGGCTTAGTCAACGGGTATGCTACATTCAGATCCGTATGTATCTTGCAAATCTCTATGTCTCCCACCTGGACTAGATCCCGGCTGGAATTGAAGCGTCTCTTGATGTGCTTGGTTCTCTTGTGAAATCTGGATTCCTTTGCCAAGGCAATTGCACCAGTATTGTCACAAAAGATTTTCATTGGACCCGATGCACTAGGTATGACACCTAGATCGGATATGAACTCCTTCATCCAAACTCCTTCATTTGCTGCTTCCGAAGCAGCTATGTATTCCGCTTCACACGTAGATCCCGCCATGACGCTTTGTTTAGAACTGCACTAACTGACAGCTCCACCATTTAATGTAAACACGTATCCGGTTTGCGATTTAGAATCGTCCGGATCAGTGTCAAAGCTTGCATCAACGTAACCATTTACGATGAGCTCTTTGTCACCTCCATAAATGAGAAACATATCCTTAGTCCTTTTCAGGTATTTCAGGATGTTCTTGACCACTGTCCAGTGATCCACTCCTGGATTACTTTGGTACCTCCCTACTAGACTTATAGCAAGGCACACATCAGGTCTGGTACATAGCATTGCATACATGATAGAGCCCATGGATGAAGCATAGGGAACATCTTTCATTTTCTCTCTATCTTCTGAAGTGATCGGGCATTGAGTCTTACTCAACTTCACACCTTGTAACACAGGCAAGAAACCTTTCTTTGCTTGATCCATTTTGAACTTCTTCAAAACTTTGTCAAGGTATGTGCTTTGTGAAAGTCCAATTAAGCGTCTTGATCTATCTCTATAGATCTTAATGCCTAATATGTAAGCAGCTTCACCGAGGTCTTTCATTGAAAAACTCTTATTCAAGTATCCCTTTATGCTATCCAGAAATTCTATATCATTTCCAATTAGTAATATGTCATCCACATATAATATCAGAAATGCTACAGAGCTCCCACTCACTTTCTTGTAAATACAGGCTTCTCCAAAAGTCTGTATAAAACCAAATGCTTTGATCACACTATCAAAGCATTTATTCCAACTCCGAGAGGCTTGCACCAGTCCATAAATGGATCGCTGGAGCTTGCACACTTTGTTAGCTCCCTTTGGATCGACAAAACCTTCTGGTTGCATCATATACAACTCTTCTTCCAGAAATCCATTCAGGAATGCAGTTTTGACATCCATTTTCCAAATTTCATAATCATAAAATGCGGCAATTGCTAACATGATTCGGACAGACTTAAGCATCGCTACGGGTGAGAAGGTCTCATCATAGTCAATCCCTTGAACTTGTCGAAAACCTTTTGCAACAAGTCAAGCTTTGTAGACAGTAACATTACCGTTAGTGTCAGTCTTCTTCTTGAAGATCCATTTATTCTCAATTGCTTGCCGATCATCGGGCAAGTCAACCAAAGTCCACACTTTGTTCTCATACATGGACCCATCTCAGATTTCATGGCTTCAAGCCATTTCGCGGAATCTGGGCTCACCATCGCTTCTTCATAGTTCGTAGGTTCATCATGATCTAGTAGCATGACTTCCAGAACAGGATTACCGTACCACTCTGGTGCGGATCTTACTCTGTTTGATCTACGAGGTTTAGTAGCAACTTGATCTAAAGTTCTATGATCATCATCATTAACTTCCTCACTAATTGGTTTAGGTGTCACAGAAACCGGTTTCTGTGATGTACTACTTTCCAATAAGGGAGCAGGTACAGTTACCTCATCAAGTTCTACTTTCCTCCCACTCACTTCTTTCGAGAGAAACTCCTTCTCTAGAAAGGATCCATTTTTAGCAACGAATGTCTTGCCTTCGGATCTGTGATAGAAGGTGTACCCAACAGTCTCCTTTGGGTATGCTATGAAGACACATTTCTCCGATTTGGGTTCAAGCTTATCAGGTTGAAACTTTTTCACATAAGCACCACAGCTCCAAACTTTAAGAAACGACAACTTTGGTTTCTTGCCAAACCATAGTTCATAAGGCGTTGTCTCAACGGATTTTGATGGTGCCCTATTTAACGTGAATGCTGCCGTCTCTAAAGCATAACCCCAAAACGATAGCAGTAAATCTGTAAGAGACATCATAGATCGCACCATATCAAGTAAAGTACGATTACGATGTTCGGACACACCATTACGTTGTGGTGTTCCAGGTGGCGTGAGCTGCGAAACTATTCCGCATTGTTTCATATGTAGACCAAACTCGTAACTCAAATATTCTCCTCCACGATCAGATCATAGAAACTTTATTTTCTTGTTACGATGATTTTCAACTTCACTCTGAAATTCTTTCAACTTTTCAAATGTTTCAGACTTATGTTTCATTAAGTAGATATACCCATATCTGCTTAAATCATCTGTGAAGGTGAGAAAATAACGATATCCGCCACGAGCCTCAACATTCATCGGACCACATACATCTGTATGTATGATTTCCAACAAATCTGTTGCTCACTCCATAGTACCGGAGAACGGCGCTTTAGTCATCTTGCCCATGAGGCACGGTTCGCAAGTACCAAGTGATTCATAATCAAGTGGTTCCAAAAGTCCATCAGTATGGAGTTTCTTCATGCGCTTTACACCGATATGACCTAAACGGCAGTGCCACAAATAAGTTGCACTATCATTATCAACTCTACATCTTTTGGCTTCAACATTATGAATATGTGTATCACTACTATCGAGATTCATCAAAAATAGACCACTCTTCAAGGCTGCATGACCATAAAAGATATTACTCATATAAATAGAACAACCATTATTCTCTGATTTAAATGAATAACCGTCTCGCATCAAACAAGATCCAGATATAATGTTCATGCTCAACACTGGCACCAAATAACAATTATTTAGGTCTAATACTAATCCCGAAGGTAGAAGCGTGCCGACCGCGATCACATCGACTTTGGAACCATTTCCCACGCGCATTGTCACCTCGTCCTTTGCCAGTGTTTGCTTAATCCGTAGTCCCTGTTTTGAGTTGCAAATATTAGCAACAGAACCAGTATCAAATACCCAGGTGCTATTGTGAGCTCTAGTAAGGTACACATCAATAACATGTATATCACATATACCTTTATTCACCTTGCCATCCTTCTTATCCGCCAAATACTTGGGGCAGTTCCGCTTCCAGTGACCAGTCTGTTTGCAGTAGAAGCACTCAGTTTCAGGCTTAGGTCCAGACTTGGGTTTCTTCTCCTGAGCAGCAACTTGCTTGCTGTTCTTCTTGAAGTTCCCCTTCTTCTTCCCTTTGCCCTTTTTCTTGAAACTAGTGGTCTTGTTGACCATCAACACTTGATGCTCCTTCTTGATTTCTACCTCCGCAGCCTTTAGCATTGCGAAGAGCTCGGGAATTGTCTTATCCATCCCTTGCATATTATAGTTCATCACGAAGCTCTTGTAGCTTGGTGGAAGTGATTGGAGAATTCTGTCAATGACGCTATCATCCGAAAGATTAACTCCCAGTTGAATCAAGTGATTACAATACCCAGACATCTTGTGCTCACTGACAGAACTATTCTCCTCCATCTTGCAGCTATAGAATTTATTGCAGACTTCATATCTCTCAATCCGGGCATTCTGCTAGAATATTAGCTTCAACTCCTGGAACATCTCATATGCCCCATGACGTTCAAAACGTCGTTGAAGTCCCGGTTCTAAGCCGTAAAGCATGGCACATTGAACTATCGAGTAGTCATCAGCTTTGCTCTGCCAGACGTTCTTAACGTCGTCAGTTGCATCAGCAGCAGGCCTGGCACCCAGCGGTGCTTCCAGGACGTAACTCTTCTGTGCAGCAATGAGGATAATCCTCAAGTTACGGACCCAGTCCGTGTAATTGCTACCATCATCTTTCAACTTTGCTTTCTCAAGGAACGCATTAAAATTCAACGGAACAACAACACGGGCCATCTATCTACAATCAACATAAATAAGCAAGATTCTATCAGGGACTAAGTTCATGATAAATTTAAGTTCAATTAATCATATTACTTAAGAACTCCCACTAGACATCCCTCTAATCATCTAAGTGATCACGTGATCCAAATCAACTAAACCATAACCGATCATCACGTGAAATGGAGTAGTTTTCAATGGTGAACATCGCTATGTTGATCATATCTACTATATGATTCACGCTCGACCTTTCGGTCTCAGTGTTCCGAGGCCATATCTGCATATGCTAGGCTCGTCAAGTTTAACTTGAGTATTCTACGTGTGCAAAACTGGCTTGCACCCGTTGTATATGGACGTAGAGCTTATCACACCCGATCATCACGTGGTGTCTGGGCACGACGAACTTTGGCAACGGTGGATACTCAGGGAGAACACTTTTTATCTTGAAATTTAGTGAGAGATCATCTTATAATGCTACCGTCAATCAAAGCAAGATAAGATGCATAAAAGATAAACATCACATGCAATCAATATAAGTGATATGATATGGCCATCATCATCTTGTGCTTGTGATCTCCATCTCCGAAGCACCGTCATGATCACCATCGTCACCGGCGCGACACCTTGATCTCCATCGTAGCATCGTTGTTGTCTCGCCAATCTTATGCTTCTACGACTATCGCTACCGCTTAGTGATAAAGTAAAGCATTACAGGGCGATTGCATTGCATACAATAAAGCGACAACCATATGGCTCCTGCCAGTTGCCGATAACTTGGTTACAATACATGATCATCTCATACAATAAAATTTAGCATCATGCCTTGACCATATCACATCACAACATGCCCTGCAAAAACAAGTTAGACGTCCTCTACTTTGTTTGTTGCAAGTTTTACGTGGCTGCTACGGGCTTAAGCAAGAACCAATCTTACCTACGCATCAAAACCACAATGATAGTTTGTCAAGTTGGTTCTGTTTTAACCTTCGCAAGGACCGGGCGTAGCCACACTCGGTTCAACTAAAGTTGGAGAACCTGACACCCGCCAGCCACCTGTGTGCAAAGCACGGCGGTAGAACCAGTCTCGCGTAAGCGTACGCGTAATGTCGGTCTGGGCCGCTTCATCCAACAATACCGCCGAACCAAAGTATGACATGCTGGTAAGCAGTATGACTTATATCGCCCAGAACTCACTTGAGTTCTACTCGTGCATATAACATCAAACCATAAGACCTAGGCTCAGATGCCACTGTTGGGGAACGTAGTAATTTCAAAAAATTTCCTACGCACACGCAAGATCATGGTGATGCATAGCAACGAGAGGGGAGAGTGTTGTCTATGTACCCTCGTAGACCGAAGCGGAAGCGTTGACGCAACATAGAGGAAGTAGTCGTACGTCTTCCCGGCCCAACCGATCCAAGCACCGTTACTCCGGCACCTCCGAGTTCTTGGCACACGTTCAGCTCGATGACGCTCCCCGAGCTCCGATCCAGCAAAGCTTCGGGGAGGAGTTCCGTCAGCACGACGGCGTGGTGACGATCTTGATGTTCAACCGTCGCAGGGCTTCGCCTAAGCACCGCTACAATATGACCGAGGTGGAATCTAGTGGAGGGGGGCACCGCACACGGCTAAGGAACGATCACGAAGATCAACTTGTGTGTTCTAGGGTGCCCCCTTGCTCCCGTATATAAAGGAGCCAAGGGGAGGGGGCGGCCGGCCAAGGAGGGCGCGCCAAGGGGGAGTCCTACTCCCACAGGGAGTAGGACTCCCATCTTTCCTAGTTGGAAAAGGAGAAGTGGGAAAGAGGAGGAAGAGGGAAAGGAAAGGGGGGGGCGCCGCCCCCCTCTACTTGTCCTATTCGGACTAGGGAGGGGAGGGGCGCGCGACCACCTCTTGCCTCCTTTCCTCTTCTCCCTTAGGGCCCATGTAGGCCCAATAACCCCCGGGGGGGTTCCGATAACCCCCCGGTACTCCGGTAAAATCCCGATTTCACCCGGAACGATTCCAATATCCAAATATAGGCTTCCAACATATCGATCTTTATGTCTCGACCATTTCGAGACTCCTCGTCATGTCCATGATCCCATCCGGGACTCCGAACAACTTTCGGTACATCAAAATACATAAACTCATAATGAAACTGTCATCGTAACGTTAAGCGTGCGGACCCTACGGTTCGAGAACAATGTAGACATGACTGAGACACGTCTCCGGTCAATAACCAATAGCGGAACCTGGATGCTCATATTGGTTCCTACATATTCTACGAAGATCTTTATCGGTCAGACCGCGTAACAACATACGTTGTTCCCTTTGTCATCAGCATGTTACTTACCCGAGATTCGATCGTCGGTATCTCAATACCTAGTTCAATCTCGTTACCGGCAAGTCTCTTTACTCATTCTGTAATACATCATCTCACAACTAACTCATTAGTTGCAATGCTTGCAAGGCTTATGTGATGTGCATTACCGAGAGGGCCTAGAGATACCTCTCCGACAATCAGAGTGACAAATCCTAATCTCGAAATACGCCAACCCAACATGTACCTTTGGAGACACCTGTAGAGCACCTTTATAATCACCCAGTTACGTTGTGACGTTTGGTAGAACACAAAGTGTTCCTCCGGCAAACGGGAGTTGCATAATCTCATAGTCATAGGAACATGTATAAGTCATGAAGAAAGCAATAGCAACATACTAAACGATCGGGTGCTAAGCTAATGGAATGGGTCATGTTAATCAGATCATTCACCTAATGATGTGATCCCGTTAATCAAATAACAACTCTTTGTCCATGGTTAGGAAACATAACCATCTTTGATTAACGAGCTAGTCAAGTAGAGGCATACTAGTGACACTCTGTTTGTCTATGTATTCACACATGTATTATGTTTCCGGTTAATACAATTCTAGCATGAATAATAAACATTTATCATGATGTAAGGAAATAAATAATAACTTTATTATTGCCTCTAGGGCATATTTCCTTCACCAACACCTTGTATGGTCCCACAAATCTTGGTGCTAACTTTCCCTTAACTCCAAAGCGCTTCACTCCTCGAAGTGGGGATACATGAAGATACACTCTGTCTCCAACTTCGTAAGTTGTCTCCTTGCGTTTAGAATCCGCATAGCTCTTCTGCCTGGACTGGGCTACCTTGAGTCTACCGCGAATCAGTTTAACTTTCTTTTCTGATTCTTTAATCAAATCTGGTCCAAACAACTGTCGGTCTCCAACTTCATCCCATAACAATGGTGTTCTGCACCTCCTTCCGTACAATGCTTCGAAAGGGGTCATCGTCAAACTGGCTTGGTAACTGTTGTTGTATGAGAACTCTGCGTAGGGCAAGCTGTCATCCCAACTAGATCCATAATCTAGTGCACAAGCTCTCAGCATATCCTCAAGAATCTGGTTGACTCTCTCGGTCTATCCATGTGTTTGTGGGTGAAAAGTTGTACTGAATTCCAGTCTGGTTTCCAAAGTTTCATGCAACTAATTCCAAAACTTTGAGGTAAACTGGGTTCATCTATCTGATACAATTGTTCGGAACTCCGTGCAAACATACGATCCTGGTCATGTATATCTTTGCCAACTTAGCACTAGTGTAAGTGGTCTTCACTGGGATGAAATGAGCTACTTTCATCAAGCGATCGACTACAACCCATATCGAGTCATAGCCTGAACGAGTCCTGGGTAATCCTGTGATAAAATCCATGCCTAGCTTATCCCACTTCCATTCGGGTATCGGCAATGGTTGCAGCAATCCTGCTGGCTTCTGATGTTCTGCCTTCACTCTCTGACATACATCACAAACTGCTACATACTCCGCAATATCCTTCTTCATTCCGGTCAACCAAAATCTATCTTTCAGATCCAGGTATATCTTGGTATTTCCTGGGAGAATCGAATATGGTGAGTCATGGGCCTCCTGCAAAATCAGCTTCCTGTCTCCTGATCATTTGGTACATATACGCGGTCCTCAAACCATAAGGTATCGTGTTCATCCTCCCGAAATCCCTTGGCTTTCGTGTTCTGCGCTCCTCTCATCTTATCCATCAAAGTAGACTGAATCTCCAAAGCTGATAAATAACCTCTCGGAACTATCTCCAAACATAGCTCACGAAGATCTTCTGCTAACTCCTTGGGTAACTCTCCGGTCATGAGTGTATTGACATTACTCTTGCGGCTCAAAGCATCGGCTACTACGTTAGCCTTTCCGGGATGATAGTGCAATTTCATGTCATAATCCTTAATGAGTTCCAACCATCTCCTCTGCCTAAGATTCAACTTCTTTTGCGTGAAGATATACTTCAAACTCTTTTGATCCGTGTATACTTCACAATGGTTTCCTATGAGAAAATGTCTCCAAGTTTTCAACGTATGTACTACGGCTGCTAACTCCAAATCATGCGTGACATAATTTAACTCATGGGGTTTAAGCTATCGTGAGGCATATGAAACAACTCTTCCTTCCTGCATAAGCACTACTCCAAGTCCTCGATGAGAGGCGTCGCAATACACTTCATAATCCTTGCGTTTATCTGGCAGAATCAACACTGGTGATGTAACCAAACGTTTCTACAGTTCCTGAAAACTAGCCTCACATTCCTCAGTCCATTTTAACTTGGTGTCCTTCTTCAACAACTCAGTCATAGGCTTTGCAATCTTGGAGAAATTCTCAATGAACCTCCGGTAGTATCCCGCGAGTCCAAGAAAACTCTGGATCTCTCCAACTGACGTGGGTGCCTCCCAATTTGTCACAGTGACAACTTTGGTGGGGTCTACTGCTATTCCTTCTCTGGATATAACATGTCCAAGGAATCCAACTTCCTTTGACCAAAACTCATATTTGCTGAACTTGGCGTATAGCTGACGTTCTCTGAGCTTCCCAAGTACAAAATACAAGTGCTCCTTATGCTCCTCTTCACTTTTCGAGTATACCAAAATATCATCTATGAACACTACGATGAAATTATCCAGAAACTCCATAAACATCTTGTTCATTATGTTCATAAAATAAGCAGGTGCATTAGTCAAGCCAAATGACATAACAGTATACTCATATAGCCCGTACCTTGTGGTAAAAGCTGTCTTAGGTATATCCTGCTCTCGAATCTTCAGTTGGTGGTAACCTGATCGCAGATCGATCTTGGAAAACACCTTAGCTCCTTGCATATGATCAAACAAATCATTGATCATCGGCAGTGGGTACTTGTTCTTGATCGTTACTTCATTCAATCCCCGATAATCAACAACTATCCTTAACGATCCACCCTTCTTCTCCACTAGAAGTACTGGTGATCCCCAAGGTGACGAACTTGGGAGAATATAACCTTTATCCAGTAACTCCTTAATCTGTTTCTTAATTTCCTCTAAATCCTGTGCGGGCATCCTGTACGGTCTCTTAGATATTGGCCCCGTGCCTGGCAAAAGCTCTATCAAAAACTCTATGTCTCTATCCGGTGGCATGCCTGGCAACTTTTCTGGAAATACATCCGGGAAATCCTTCACCACTGGTACTTCCTCCTGTACAACTCCTGTTAAGGAATTTACTTGAGTCCTAATCGGCAAATGCTGGGATACATACTTGATCCTTCTTCCTTCTAGGGTGGTGAGCAAAATCAACTTACTAGCGCAATCGATGTTTCCTCCATACATCGATAGCCAATCCGTACCCAGAATCACATCCAAACCTTGCGACTCCAGAATTATCAGGTATGAGGGGAAAACGTGCCTACCTATGGCCAACGGTATCTGAAAACATCCTTGGCTTGCCATATACTCTGCTCCTAGCGAGCTCACTAACATAGGTGTACTAAGAACTTTGGTGGGCAGTTTATACTTATCCACAAATCCCCTTGATATGTATGAATGCGATGCACCAGTATCGAAAAGTATGACTGCAGTAAAAGACTTAACCAAAAACTTACCTATTACGACATCTGGCTGGGCTTCAATCTCCTCCACGTTAACGTGGTTCACTTGTCCCCTGTTGAAAGGGTTGGGATTCTTCCCAGAGCTTCCATTGCCATTTCCGTTCTTAACTTCAGGACATTCATTGGCGTAATGTCCAGTCTTCTGGCACTTGTAGCAAGTAACGTGGCTTAGATCTTTCTTGGCGGGCGTTGATGGGTTGGAACAGTTCTGTCCATTGCTTCCTCCATTACCATTCTTGGAGCCACTATGGTTGTGTGAACTTCCTCCATTGTGAATGTGGCCTCCATGGTTATGCACAGGTCCTCCCGAGTCCGGGGTGAAACGGGGTCTCTGTTGAGCTCCTGAATTATGCTTCCCTTGTCCATACTTCCTCTTGCAGTTATCAATCTACTGCTGCTTCCCTTCAATCATGAGAGCTCTATCTACCAATTGTTGGTAGTTATTAAAGGTTGCTACCATCAACTGCATGCTCAGCTCATCATTCAATCCCTCCAAAAACTTCTCCTGCTTAGCTGCATCCGTAGCAACATCATCTGGGGCATAACGGGCTAGCTTGCTAAAGTCATTGAGGGAGTCCTGGATTAGGGGGTGTTCGGGTAGCCGGACTATACCTTCAGCCGGACTCCAGGACTATGAAGATACAAGATTGAAGACTTCGTCTCGGGTCCGGATGGGACTTTCCTTGGCGTGGAAGGCAAGCTTGGCGATGCGGATATTCAAGATCTCCTACCATTGTAACCAACTCTATGTAACCCTAACCCTATCCAGTGTCTATATAAACCGGAGGGTTGTAGTCCGTAGGCAATCAACTCCATATACAACAATCATACCATAGGCTAGCTTCTAGGGTTTAGCCTCCTTGATCTCGTGGTAGATCTACTCTTGTACTACCCATATCATCAATATTAATCAAGCAGGACGTAGGGTTTTACCTCCATCAAGAGGGCCCGAACCTGGGTAAAACATCGTGTTCCCTGCCTCCTGTTACCATCCGGCCTAGACGCACAGTTTGGGACCCCCTACCCGAGATCCGCCGGTTTTGACACCGACATTGGTGCTTTCATTGAGAGTTCCTCTGTGCCGTCACAATCAGGAAGGATGCCTCCTCCCGTCTTTAAAGACGGCGCCGTTGCTAAGGGAGCCTTGGCTGTCGGCCAAACCCTCCGGCTAGGTGGTTTCCTCGTGACCGCCTATTCGGCTGTTGCACTGACGGTGACCTCTCGGGTCATCAAAAGCAACCTACACGTCAGCTCGGAGCTCGTCGAGCAGCTAGATCCAATGGAGCTCTCTTCCGTAAACAAGCTCTTGGATCGCATCGCCGCCCTGGGGGTCGCTACGGATTACGACCAGGTTGGGCTTAAACCCGATCTAAGAGAAATTAACTCTCGCCAAGTCACCCACCACGTTGCCGTGGTAGAGACGCAGTGCGGCGACCCTTCATCTATTTTAAGGACTAGCTACATCCGAATTCCCGACCCCTCCAAGCCGGATACCCGCGGAGGGGGAGATGTAACTCAAGACCTGAGCTTAGGATCAGGCAATGTGCCAGATTCACCGGACAACATCCAAGAATCCGAACTTCAGAGTTCGGAAACTCTTCGGCCTCCGAATCTTGGATTGGGTGAGGTTTCAGATTCAACGACACCCGCCCACCCGATCATAAGAGATCTCTCCCAAATCAGGCAGAGGCCCGAGGAAACAGTACATCATTACTGGGCCAGATTCCTCCTGGTTATGAACATGATAAAGGATTGCCGCGAGGAAGACGCAATCTCAATTTTCTGCGCTGCGCTCCACGGTTAACAGGGATGATGTGATACTCGATAAGAGATCCAAATCCACGTCCTTCAAGCCAGCTGACAAAATAGTCAAATTCCAGGTCCATCCACCGGACCCCAATAAAACAGCTTCCATCGGGGCACAACTGAACCCTGATGCAGACGCCGCACTGCGAGAGTTCCTACAAGAGAACTGGGACATCTTCGCCTGGCACCCTTCAGACATGCCAGGGATCCCACGCAGGCTGGCCGAACACAGCTTAAATATCCTAAAAGGATTTAAACCTGTCAAACAAGCGTTCGGCGTTTTTCCGAACCCAAGAGACATGCTATGGGAGAGGAGCTAGCCAAGCTATTAGAGGCCGGATTCATCAAAGACATAGAACATCTGGACTGGCTAGCAAACCTGGTGATGGTACCAAAGAAGGACAAATCCTGGCGCCTGTGTGTCGATTTCAAAGACCTTAACAAGGCTTGCCCAAAGGATCCCTTCCCCCTCCCCCGTATTGATCAAATTATCGATGCCACCGCAGGACACGATTTGTTGTGTTTCCTCGACGCATACTCCGGTTACCATCAAATCAAGATGGCAGAATCAGACCAAGCTGCAACAGCATTCATCACACCATACGGCCCATTCTGCTTCAACACAATGCCCTTCGGGCTGAAAAACACCGGCGCAACATATCAGCGCATGATCCAGACATGTCTGGCAAACCAGATCGGCAAAATAGCGGAGGCGTATGTGGATGATGTGGTCGTCAAATCAAGACATGTCGAATCCCTAGTAAACAACTTGAGGCTTACATTCGATAACCTCCGAAAATATGACATCAAGCTCAACCCAGAAAAATGCATCTTCGGCGTTCGAGCTGGAAAGCTCTTGGGCTTCATTATATCCGGTAGAGGAATTGAAGCAAACCCAGCCAAGATCCGAGCTTTGTCACAATTGGATGTCCCAAAGGACCTTAAACAAATACAAAAATTAACCGGGTGCGTGGTGGCTTTAAGCCGCTTCATCTCCCGCTTGGGAGAAAAGGCACTACCCCTTTATCGCCTCCTTCGGCGCACCAAACACTTCGAGTGGACGGATGCCGCCACGGCCGGACTTGATGAAATAAAAGCCATATTGGCAACAAACCCAGTCCTGGTCACGCCAATCACCGGCGAACCAATGTTATTGTACATTGCAGCAACACACCAAGTTGTCAGCGCAGTGCTCGTTGTCGAGCGGGAAACGGACGGACACAAATACCCCCTTCAAAGGCCGGTCTACTACGTGTCCACTATTCTCACTCCATGCAAATCACGGTACCCGCATTATCAAAAGATTGCATACGCAGTATTCATGGCATCCCGGAAGCTACGACACTACTTTCAAGAGTGTTCCATAACAGTAGCCTCGGAAGTGCCACTAAACGATATTATCAACAACCGTGATGCAACGGGCAGGATTGCAAAATGGGCCATCGAGCTTCTCCTGTTCGATATAACCTATAAGCCACGGCGAGCTATTAAATCGCAAGTTTTGGCTGACTTCGTCGCAGAATGGACGGAGGCCGAGCTCCCTAAAGAGTACGGCACATATTCAAACTGGATTATGCATTTCGACAGCTCCAAAATGTTGGCCGGACTGGGGGCCGGCGTCGTCCTGACGTCCCCCACAGGAGACACAGTCCAATATGTGCTCCAGATCATGTACACGGATTCCAACAATGCAGCCGAATATGAGGCCCTCCTACATGGCCTTCGGATAGCAGTATCCATGGGTATCCAGCGCCTAGAGGTACGCGGGGATTCAAACCTCGCGATATCCCAAATAAATGGAGACTTCGACGCCAAGGACCCAAAAATGGCAGCTTACCACGACGCCGTCCTAAAAATGTCAGCTCGGTTCGAAGGGCTGGAGTTTCACCATATAGCCCGAGAAAACAATCAAGCGGCGGACGTCCTAGCACGCATCGGAGCAAAACGCGATACAGTCCCCCCAACGTCTTTTTGGAAAGATTGTTCAAGCCATCCGTAGAATGGGAGGGGGAACCCGCAAATAACAGCCCAAACCCAGCCGCACCACTCGACGCCGAACAATCTGACACAATTGGAGGCTCTGCCAACAAAATTACACCTTCAGCCCACGTAATAATGGCGGTTATCGCCCCGTGGACAGAACCATTCCTAGCCTACCTTACTAGGCAGGAACTCCCGGAGGACCAAAACGAGGCCCGCTGCATAGTGCGGCGATCTAAGGCCTGCAGAGTCCATGAGGGAGAACTTTATAAGAAAAGCACTACCGGAGTCCTTCAAAGGTGCATCTCCGAAGAGGAAGGGCGGAACCTCCTGGCCGAAATTCATGTCGGACTTGGTGGTCACCACGCTGCTGCTCGGTCCCTTGTTAGCAAGGCTTTCCGTACAGGCTTTTACTGGCCGACGGCCCGAGCAGACGCTTAGGACCTAGTCCAACGATGCGCTGGTTGCCAACTTTTTGCCAACCAAAGCCATATGCCACCCACCGCACTCCAAACTATACCCATCACCTGGCCTTTTGCGGTCTAGGGGCTTGACATGGTCGGACCCCTTAAAGGTGGAACCCACAGGAAAAAATACTTACTGGTCATGGTGGATAAGTTCACCAAATGGATAGAAGCCAAGCCTGTTAAAACGGCCGAATCCGGACCTGTGATAGACTTCATATCCGGGGTTGTACACCGTTATGGCGTCCCCCACAGCATCATAACCGACAATGGTACAAACTTTACCGCCGACGAGGTAAAACTCTGGTGCAAAAACATGGGCATCAAGCTCGATTATGCTTCCGTCTATCACCCACAAACCAACGGCCAGGTCGAACGCGCAAATGGTCTTATCATGAGCGGCATTAAACCCAGACTGGTGCGGTCCCTCAAGTTATCTAACACGCACTGGGTAGAGGAGCTCGACTCCGTGCTCTGGGGGCTGCGGACCACGCCAAATCGCACCACCAGATACACACCATTTTTTATGGTGTATGGCGCAGAGGCAGTTCTGCCTTGCGACATAATTCATGACTCACCTAGAGTGCGCATGTACGAAGAAAGAGAAGCCGAGCTCGATCGGCAGGACAACTTGGACGCCTTGGAGGAGGAGCGTGACGTGGCAAAAGCCCGTTCCGCATTTTATCAACAGCAGGCCCGAAGATATCAAAGCAGAGAAGTACGGGCCAAAAATTACAATGTTGGCGAACTAGTTCTACGCCTGCCGGATAAGAAAAAGGACAAACTCAAGCCCAAATGGGAAGGTCCATTCATAATCGACCAAGTCCTGACTGGTGGGGCGTACCGCCTGCGAGATGCGTCGGATAACCGACTCGAGCCGAACCCGTGGAACGCCACCCGTCTCCAAAGATTCTATGCCTAGCGCCGAACTCTGTGTTCGTCTCCTTCCTCTGTCCATTTTTTGCATTTTTTTGCATTCTTCTGTCTTACATTTCTCTCCTTCCCCTCTTTTCTTTTATGGCCCTTAAAGGCTCATCTAGTGACGCGCCACTCGCGCTCATTAAACCTGGGGGCTTCTTTAACAGAAGCTTATTTATACGGGCTTCACGCCCAACACATGCATCAAACTTCCGCATGTACCTTTTTCTTCACCATTATATGCATTGATATGACTTAAGTTTTGGCCAAGCTGGGTTGCCTGGCTCCTGTGCTTACCCCTACGTTCCCGTTTGTTCGGCTAGGCGGTAAAGGGAGCACCTCTGCGATTATTACTGCCGGGTCAGCCGGATGTGTACCTCAGACTGGGTGAAGCCAAAAGCTAGCGTTCTTAAGGGAATATTCGGTCGGTGAAATAAAAGATGATCTTTTTACCCATTTTATGCGCCCCCAGATGCTTTTTTCCGTGTTTTTTCACGCAGTCCGGACATGCACTTTAGGGCATGCCTCCCAGCGAAAGGAACCCCTAACGAACTATTCTCTCTGGAAGATGTTTCTTACTAACCATGTAATATAACATAACTAGTTGGGCACTTGTCTGATAAAGCACTAATGACCCCTACGCCTGGTCTCCACGCATACCCCGGTTCTTATATAACCGCTATGGTATTCGGACACACTCCGGACCGTCAGGTCCCGAGGTTGAAGCGAAAAGGTCGGCAATGACAAACGATCTACAATCCCGCTAGAAGGCATTACACATGTCAATTCAAAATTACATAGTCATTCTGACTGATTGTATTCCTCTTCTATACCATCTAACAGGCTGATTTACAGTCCTGCTGGGAATACTTCGCGGCCAACTCTACTTGGCCGTATACTAAGCTTACAGGGATCTCCTTCCCGTCAGGCCCCACTGGTCCGACCTCGGCCATGTGGTTTGGGTCAGACTTCATAAAACGGGTCTTCACCATAGCCCAGGCCTCCCTAGCGCCTTGTCGGCAGGCTGATATCTTCCATAACCGGAAGCGCCGCCGAGCTCCCTTCAGCTTCTCCGCAAGCTCTCCAAGGCCCTCGGGCACGGAGTGGGCAGGCCATAAGGCTTGGGCAATACCCCGCATCGCCTGCCGAATTCGCTCGTGCAGTTGCAAGAGTTCGGGAAGAAGGTCACCCGTAGAACCGGGCATCTCCTCTGCAGGACGACCTGTGAGCATACCTACAGACATTACTCTGTTAGTCGACTTCCTCGCCGAACTTTTTTTTTCAAAGTTTGTTCAAGCACTTACTAAAGATGCCGCGTTGAAGCCGCTGATTCTCCTTCGTGGAGTCCGACCGCTGGACACGAACATCTTTAAGTTCGACGTCCAGCTTGGTGTTGGCATCCTGAAGATCATTCTTCTCTCGCCTCACCTTTGTCAACATACTCTCACCGGCCTTTAGCCAGCGTAAGAGTTGTTGTTTGTCCAGATCGAGTCCGGCGCCATCTGCAATATGATTTGTCAGATTTGCACCCACACCGCACAATACAAATCTTTCGAAATGTATCTTACCTGAGGGGGTCTCTTTGGGCTCCCCTGCTGCGGCTAGTGCGGCCTCTAGTTGGGCCTTGCACTTTTCCAGCTCCTGGGACAGTACGGCATTCTTCTCTGTAAGAACCTGCATATTAAATGATCCTTAAATCAGTTGCTCTAACTGCTTCAAGTCTCAGGGGCTACTGGCATATATATATTTAACCAAAATTTTCTTACCCGTATGTCTTTTACATACTGCTCCGTGGCTCTGGCTAAACCATTTTGAGCGGCACGGAGGTACGCATCTCCTGAATTAAAGGCATCTAAAGCCTCTTGGGAGAAACAAGCGTCGCATAGAATTATCCGGCGATGCCTGTGGTTCATGGCACTATCCACTTCAGAATTTGTGGCAGACAGCCTGTCCGCATCCTCTGTCAGAGGAGCGTCCGGTGTGCGCCTTGTGCTCGCCTCCACTTCCTGGCCAGACATTGGAGCCTGGCTGTTGGAGGCACGATTAGCAACCTCTCCAGATGTAGTCCGGCGAGGTCTCTTTGTTTTGAAGATAGCACGAACGTTAATATGCCCTGACAGAATAACTCCAGGGAAACAGAGGGTGCACTATACCTTTGCGCCGGCATCTCAGTCCGGACTACATTCCTTTTTCCCCACGGGGCCCTGCGGCCCCTCGTTGGCTAGCCGCCGCAGGTTTGGCCTCCTGCCTCGGAAATCTCCCCTGCAAAACACGGTTGTCGTCAGAAACACCGGGCTACATGAGGGTGGAATCTCTTTCAAGGGAATAAGACCCCGGTTTCTGTCACCTGGGAGGCCGGGATTAACCCTGGGTAATCCGCCGTAATGGCTACCTAGGTATTGTCCTTTCTTAGCTAATGGAACACCCCGTCGATAAGCTCCACTGATATGTCCGGATCCTCTTCGGAGTCCGGATTGAGGGACCGTTCCTCGGGTTGTGGAGGGCGGTTGTTTATAACCTTTACCTCCTGTCGCGGTTCCTGCATTGAAGTTGTTAGACTACCTATCTAACCATGGGAGTATAAAACAAATGGGCAAGCACAATTGTTCACTTACCCAACATGGAGGATCGTACATACTGAATCCGGCCCGCGGGTTGACGCGGAGGAATTCCTCCTTTTCCCCCTTGTACAAAGAGGATAAGATCTTTACTAAGGCGGCGGCTGAGGCCGGCCCCTTACGACCGTAACGTGTGGCGTCATCCTCCCCGTTGAAATCCCACATGGGGTGGCCTCTATATTGAAGCGGCTGCACCCCCCGCATAATGCATGCGGCCATGACTCCAATCATGGTTAGTCCAGAATGAGCCAACAGTCTTATCCGGCCCATCATGTAAAGGACGTCCCTGTCGCTTTCTCTCTGAGAGCTCCGCGGACGCCAGCTCAAGCGTTTCTTCAATAGAGCACTATTGAACTCAGGGAGACCGACCCGGATAGGGTCCGGTAGCGGGACATCATCTATGTAAAACCATTCCGAAGGCCACTCCTCGGACGCCTTCTTTGGGGTTCCGGATAGGTATCCGGTCCCGGCGATGCGCCATACTTCGGCTCCGCCCACTTGGTATATAGACCCCTCTTGAGAACGGGGCACCAGGCAGAATAACCTCTTCCACAACACGAAATGAGCCTCAACGCCTAAAAATAGCTCGCAAAGGGCGACGAAACCCGCAATATGCAATACGGAGGCGGGCATCAGATTGTGCAGCTGGAGGCCGTAGAACTCCAGAAGCCCGCGGAGAAATGGATGAATTGGAAATCCCAGTCCCCTTATTAGATAGGGGACGAGGCACACCCGCTCTCCTTTAGAAGGATTGGGGGTGCTCTCCACTTGTTTCCCGCCATTGTAGGTGGCGAGACCGGCTCGGACCAGGACCATGTATGCCGGAGGGAGAAATCCCTTGGCCTGAAGCGACACTAACTCGCTATGCGGGATGGTGCAACTCTCCAGTCCTCGGGTTTGGGACTGGAGGGGTGAGGGGAGGAGCTGCGACGGCTGGTCATGTTGGAATGGACCTTTGCTGGAAGCGCTATGATGATAACTCGCGGAAAGGAGAAGATGTGGTTTGGACCTAAATCCCCATCCCGTTAAATAGGCGGCTCGTTTATACGGCTAGGGGTGTGGATGTAAAAATGCCCCAGCTTTTTGCATTTGTTTGACACGTGGAAGATGGCATTATTGGGCGTCGAAGACGAGGAGCACTACGTTACAAAAATCGGACATCATTCCTACAGGTACACAAGATTTGGAGAAGAACCCGCCTTGCAATGCCTAACAATCTGCGCGCCGGACTCGTGGTCATTGAAGCCTGGTTCGGGGGCTAGTGAGGGAGTCCTGGATTAGGGGGTGTTTGGGTAGCCGAACTATACCTTCAGCCGGACTCCAGGACTATGAAGATACAAGATTGAAGACTTCGTCCCGTGTCTGGATGGGACTTTCCTTGGCGTGGAAGGCAAGCTTGGCAATGCGGATATTCAAGATCTCCTACCATTGTAACCGACTCTATGTAACCCTAACCCTATCCGATGTCTATATAAACCGGAGGGTTGTAGTCCGTAGGCAATCAACTCCATATACAACAATCATACCATAGGCTAGCTTCTAGGGTTTAGCCTCCTTGATCTCGTGGTAGATCTACTCTTGTACTACCCATATCATCAATATTAATCAAGCAGGACGTAGGGTTTTACCTCCATCAAGAGGGCCCGAACCTGGGTAAAACATCATGTTCCCTGCCTCCTATTACCATCCGGCCTAGACGCACAGTTCGGGACCCCCTACCCGAGATCCGCCGGTTTTGACACCGACAGTCATCCACATACTGGCTAACTGTGCGTCCTCCTTGGCGTAAGTTGCAAAACTCACGCTTCTTTATGGCCATAGCTCCTGCTGATACGTGGGCAGTACGAAAAGCCTGCTAGAACTGGTCCCATGTAACAATGGCTATAGGATAGGTGACAGTGTAATTCTCCCACCATGAGGCTGCTGGTTCATCCAATTGATGCGCGGCAAAACGCACCCTCTCAGCATCTGTGCATCCTGGAGTGGTTAAATCCCTTCCAATCCTGCGGAGCCAATCATCTACCACTATTGGCTCGGTGCTACTAGAAAACACCGGTGGCTGCAACCTCAGAAAACGGGCTAAGTTGTCAACTTGTGGTGGTGGTGATGGATTGTTGTTGTTGTTGTTTCCTTGGTTCTGAACTAACAACTGCATCAGGGTATTCTGCTGCTGGATCAACTAAGTGAGCTCCGGTGGAAAGGTAAATCCGGGGTCACATCTCGGAGGCATCTGAGGGTTTAGAGGGAAGAGAATAGAATAGAATGAGGTCTAGTGAGAAAACACTACCCACATGCACATGAGACAAACACAATCATATCACTCAATCAATCAAGCAAGGGCATACAATCAGTCTAGAACTTATCGTTACAAAGTGCCCGGACTATACTATATACATGGTAGACTACTACTACTACTGTTTTGGTGGTCAACTAGAAATATTGATCGGTCTAAGACTACATGATATATGCTCCAGCTTCGTCTTCATAATCATCATCACTATCGTCGGGGTCTGAGTCGGTGTCGTCGATGATGATGTAGTCCTCAGAACGAATCTCCTTGGGTTCATCGTCTTCTCCTCCTAGCGTGGGGTCTCCCATGAATACTCCTAGCTTCCTTTCCAGATCGTCATTCTTCTCCACTAGTACGACGATTTCCTCCTCATAATCTTTGCGGGTTGCCTTGAGTTCTTCCTCAACCTCCGTGATCCTTGTCATCGCCTTCTTCAGATCTATCATGCCTGCGCACATCTAGTTCTCCTGCCAGCGAATATGCTGGTTTAACTCCTGGATGAAAGCTGCAATTGATCTATCCTTCCTGGTGCTAATCATCTCCCATTTCTCATCTCGGCGCCCACAAATCTGGTAGATAGTATCCTTGAGATCCTTGTGGTAAACTTATCCAATGCGTCCCATGGTGATGTGGGCTGCCATACTCTTTCCTAGACTCCAGGTTGGTGCATCAAAGGAAAACTCTATGGGCGCAGTGACTGGCATAAATGTCCTTCCTGGAACTTGAACTTGAATCATCCAGCATTCCTCTTCTGGTAAAGTGGTGTTGTAAGTCCCGGTGAAGCTTGGTATTCTGATGTTCAGGTACCTAGTGACTTCCTTCAAGTGTCGTCCAAAGGGTGTTTCTTCATCCGGTTCTGCAAACTTGTTCCTTGTGTCCGCCATCCTAAAGAATAGAAAATGGAGAGGAGTCAGAAATGAGAAGAGAGTAGTGATCTAGGGCTTTATCTAGTGGTCGTGCCCTACACTCAGCGTGTTCTCTGATACCATCTTGTAGCAACCAGACCTCAAACAGTCTGATCTCTATGCATCAGTGTCATCCCTGGATCGGTAATGTTGACACGCACAGTACTTGACAATTTATAACAGAGTAGCAATCACACACTTATTACATTGAATGTCTCAAAAGAGAACTTATTACAATAAATATGGCTTAAGGCCATCTAATACGATAACAACGGAAGGCTTGGAAGATTAAGTGAGTCCATCAACTCCAACGGCATCACTGAGTGAAAGACCATGACCTAAGGCTCCTTACTCGTCGTCTGAAAAGTCTGCAACATGATATGTTGCAGCCCAAAACGGGTCAGCACATGGAATATGCTGGCAATTGTAACACAAGAGAGTAATGAACAATGTAAAGCTATCACTACATGCATATATGGCTCGTGGAGGCTGTATGATTAATAGGTTTTGCGAAAAGCCAATTTTTCCTATTGCAAAGGAATATATTTTATTTAACTACAAAGTTGGTTGAAAACATTGAGAAGGTAAACCCCTTCTCAATCCCAATTAAAAGTAATCATTAACCCAACAAAATTAATTTAGAGTGATGAGATCCACATGATAATCCAAGAACCAGATACTCAAGATGTTCATAACCGGGGTCACGGCTAACCATGATTAGTTTGTACACTCTGCAGAGGTTTGTGCACTTTTCCCCACAAGATTGATCTCCTCCGTTGGATTTCTCGCACTACAAGGTGTTTGAGAAATGGATGACCGAGACACAATCTGTCAGAAGCGTTAGCACCTTACGATGGGTAGACCGGTACACCTACATCCCCTACATCTGCTAGTCTACCACTGTAAGAGTTCACACGACTTAATCAACTATGCCAAAGCCCATAATGGCATGTGGCTGCACACGGAAGTTTCCAGCATGAATAATCTTATGATCCGTTTGAGCCTAGATGGCGGTCCATGGAAAATCACACGGTACCCCGGGATTTCCAAAAATACAGGCAATCACTGGGTTCTCCAGGTGCCTCAATCCACCCAGATGTGTATTAAAGTTGCCACCTTAAGTTGAACCATTAAGTAAACAATCTCACAATCTGTCATGGAATACACTCAAACCCAATCCACGTCTACGAGCATAGCATGGCAATATAAGCATAACGTAGAAGTAACTCCCAGGGTTTGATAATGAAACAGGTGAATAGGTACTACCTCATCTACTTCCCAACCCATAATTTATTCAGATCCTAACCATGCAAGTGTTTGTGGGTTGATCTAATGCAATAAAAACTGGGTACTAAAGAGGTATGATCAAAGTGTTACTTGCCTTGCTGATGATCCGTGAAACCTAGAGACTCGATGTAGCACGCTTCGCACTCCGGGTACTCTATCGCAATCAAACAAGCATTCAATAAGCAATGAAGCAAAGGCATAGGTAAAACTCAAATAAGAAGTCTAACCAGAAAGTTAAACTTAAGAACTCTGGTTTGCAAAAAGAATCAAATCAAACGAAACAACAAAACTCAAACGATGAAAGAAACAAGCTTCGTTTACTAATCTGGACTAAAGTCAAATTTTACAGTAGCAAAAACTTGTTTAAATTGATTAAACAGAAAGATGGTTTCGAGACGAAACTCTAGTTGCTTGAATCGCCTGATTCCGATAAACGAGCTAAAAATTATACCAAAACGAAAATCGGATCAGAAATCGCGATCGAAAATAATCGCGGAAAATCCGAGAAAAAGAAAGACTGACGAACAGGCTAACAAACGAACGTTCGCTGTATACGGCTAAACAGTGAAACCGTTCTCTAAAACGAATGTAAAAACGGGCATTCACTAAACAAACTAAACCAAAAAAACCGAACCGATCTATTAAAAACAGATCTAGGATTTACCTAAAAAAACTGAACAAAAAAAATTACATGGCAACTCCGGCGAGGTGGCGCGGCGGCGGCGGCGCAACGGCGAGGCGGCGGGGCAGCAACGGCGACGGCAGGCTCGAGGCGGCTAGGGTTTCGGTGGCGCGGGCTGCGGTAGGGTGGCGGCTTATAAAGGCTGGGCGGGGCGGAGTCCGGGTTGCCCACGGCGGCCTAAGTCGGTTTGACTTTTTTTTAATAGTTCCAACGCATAGAACAAGAAAGAAAAGAAATACTAAACAGACTCCAAAAAATCTGAAATAAATTTTCCCTGTCCTCTAAAAATAAGCCGGACAAGGTGAACATTTATTTGGGCCTAAAATGCAATTTTGAGAAACGCCTTTTTTTTCCTAATTCAAATAAAATAACGATAAAACTCCGAATAAAAATCTTATTTGATTTTAATATTAAATCTTTGATATTTCTCTATTTTGAGGAAGTCATTTTATCCTCTCTTTTTTATTTTTATAAAACAAATATTCAAACAGAAAATAATTAAAATCAAACAATCCTCTTTTCAAAATTTGCGAAAACGCGAATATGAAAATAATGAAATCCCCAAATCTCTCCGTAGGTCCTTGAGTTGCATAGAATTTCTAGGATCATGCAAAAATGCAATAAAATATGATATGCAATGATGATCTAATGCATAACATTCCAAATTGAAAATTTGGGATGTTACACCACCATACTATGCTTAGCCGATTGCTGCAACCTCACCACTTATCCATCCCATACCCATTAAGCTTTGCTAGTCTTGATATCCATGGTAATGGGATTACTGAGTCCTCGTGGCTCACAGTTTACTAAAACAACAGTTGCAGGTACAGGTAATGCGATGATCTGACGCGAGTGCGATGCTTGCTTGTTTGGAGTTCTTCTGTTTCTTCTTCTTCGTTCAAGGGATAGGTTCTGGGTCGGGGAACCTGGGATTAGCAGGGTGAATGTCGTTCTTCTTTTTCATTTGATTTCATCTGTAGTCGGATCCTGCTCTTCTATATGATGATGGCTATGTATTGATGTATTGTTGTATGAATGTTGTAACTTGTGGCGAATGTAAGCCTTTATCTTGTATTCTCATCTATTTAGTACATGGTATGTTGTGATGATATCCACCTTGCTATGCGCTCGAAATGCGGTTGTACCCCAATCATGAATTCATCACGTGATTGGGATAGAATCGCATCTTGGGCGCTACATGCCTGTACGCTCATCCTGTCCACCAAGATGAAACATTGGCCAAGGCACCTGGCGCCAATAATGGAGGAGTACTAGTACTATGTCCTTTCCGGTTTATAAGGCACAATTCAAAAATCTCATCAACCAAGGTAGACGATGAGTGGTGGAATAATTTGTGTAGTTTGCAAAAACACTCAATTAATGCACTTGTTTTCCTCACAAAATTATGTTTACCAATGCATTAATTTTGTGTCAAACTTTGACCATCTACTCCCTCCATCCAGGTTAATAAGTCATCTTTGGTTGTGCACCATGACCAAGGAGGGAAAACAAGAGAATTTAATGTTTATTCGCTACTCCCTCCATTCCTAAATATAGTCTTTTTAGACATTCAAATGGAATACAACACAGGGATGTATGTAGACATATTTTAGAGTGTAGATTCACTCATTTTGCACCGTACATAGTCACTCGTTGAAATCTATAGAAACAAAAATACTCCATATTTGGGAACAGAGGGAGGCTTTTACTCCATATTTGGGAACAGAGGGAGTATCACCATATGGAGGGAACAGAGGAAGCTTGAAATATGAACATGTCAATGGGAGGGAGTAAAAGCCTCATGCATGCATGCATGCATGCAACACTCACATGTACACATGGAGACATGCAACACTCATGCACCCATGCGACACACAGCACACAACGCAACACACACGCTCACGCTCAAGTGCTCAACCTACTCCCTATGTCCGTGAAAGACTGTACATTTAGATATTTACACATTGACCAGGGCATAATTAACGCCCAAAAGTAGCAGACTTATGTGTGCATGCGACCATTGAGAGAAGAAGATTAAATGAAGGTTGTTGCATTCTGTAATTAAGGTTAGACATGTAGCCTATAGCCAGAGCACAAGTTGGCGCATTAGTCAATCAATATCGATTTAGATTAAAAGCTAAATGCATTGGAAGTGTAGATGTACACTCTTTGTTTTTTAGCCGATCTACACTCTTTGTTGGAAGACCGAGGGAGTACACGTGCATGCACTCACATACACAGCCAAGGTGGTCCGCCCGCAAGAGTTGGACTCCTATCGTGCCTGCGTAAAATTTTGTTTAACTGATTTCTTTGTTCTGCCAACTAACAGGTGGGACCCAGAAACCAGGTGACAATTTAACCAGTTAACAAAGTGCCACGTCGACTTTGTGGCCGGTCAGTAGGGTGCAATATAGTGCTCTACCATGAGCTAGTGATTGTATAATCACCGCAAAACTATATATAGTGACCGTAAAGAGCGTATTGTTACATACATTGACCGCCATCGTATTTTTCTCGTTTCAAATTAAGCCATATTAACCGGAAAGGACGCAGTATGGACTAGTACTAGTACTGCTTTGATGTGTCCCGTCAACTCGCTGAACGAGGAGAGGCTTGCATACTATGCCTCTCCCTCGCCAACGTGCGTGGTGGCTCATAGGACGAGGAGAGGGTTTTAACTATAGCGCTCTCTCCCTCTCCCTCTCCCTCGCCCTCGCCCTCGCGGTGGATGTGCAGCAGTTGAATCGGTGTCAGATTGCCAGAAGCATAATGTATTGTAGCATCATCATTGTTGGACCTACCGAAGAGGTGAAGAGCCAAGTGCAAGGTTCACACGAGTACGAACGGTAGAACCTCCCGAAGAGGCAAAGAGCCAAGCGCAAGGTTTTATATGAGTTTTCGTCCTAGTAGGAGTGTACTACAACTATAGCAATGATGCTACTGTATGATGCCGCCACGTCACCTATATCCAAAGCTATGGCTCCTTTTTTTCTCAAACAGCATGTTGGAGCCCGTGCATCAACGATACAATATGCACGTACACATAACACATTTACTAGTAATAAATTCTAAAGGAAAAATGCTAGTATGCCACACAAGTTCATCTCCAATTCATGTGATAATATATGTGCATGACTATTCTACATATATTCACACCGCTACTGTTCACAATTTACCATACTCCACTTACACATTATAGATGGGCTACATGTCCTCCTCCAGGTTCCAATCCTAGGTGTTCTTCATGGATGGCACGATCCATAGCGGTGGGCAACGGGAATCATTGTCGCAGCTTTCTAGTCCGGTTCCACACTGAAGCGGCATAAATCAGGGATAGCGTGTTCCAGCATGTCGTTCATACGGCGGTGCACACTGAAGACACTACCATGCTTGATGAACGGCAGGCCTTCGATGTCGTGCATGGAAAGTGGCATCCACTTTACAATGGGGTAGCTGTCCCCAATGAAAAGCGAGTACTCTGCAAGAGGGTTCCTCGGCACCCATGTAGCATCACGGGGGTCGAACTCGGCGCCATTCATCTGGTACACACGACATCTCAGATCTGGAGACATGGTGACATACATAGTCAAGGTCCATGCATAATAAGGTTGTGCTCAAATATGGCGGTCAGTAATATTGTGCATCAAATAGTACTACTTCGGTATAGAGGAAGTAAAATAACCGGCTTATTATATATAGCCACTCTTGGCTACATGGATGAGATAGTAAGAAATGGAAAAACAAAAATGGTGGCAGCTAGTGGGTTCAAGTGTTCAAGGGCCTAGCTAGGTATACGCGTCCTCCAAGGTAAACAATACTCCTACTAGTGCTAGTAAGTAGTACAATAATGAAAGAGAAGGCGATAGGGTTAAAAATATAATACTAAATGGAATACATGGGTAGATGGTGATGGTGCGATTGTGGTAGATTGTGTGACCATGTTGCACATCAGTGGTACGATGGGTAACGACTGCTAAGATAGTTGATCCAAATATGCCAAAGTCAGCTACAAGGTTCCTGGTTAGACCGAATCACGGATGCAAATGCACATCCAGGATCGGCGATCTTATTTTGATTGGGGGATGACTGGTCCCTGCAAAATACTGGAGTACCATTAGGGATGCAAATGATGGTTTTTGCATTCCATTTGTAATATCCCGTGCCATAGGATGCCAACTAGATGAAACAATTCCCCTGGCTTGTCACCGCGAAGATGCGGCCTAGATGGCGCACAGCGTCTTCGAATGTGTAGGGGCACAAATCTGCCGCAACCAACATGCGCCAGCCTCTGCCGTTACTGCCTCTTGCATTGATGGCAATCCTTATGTCGAACACCGCAATGAGATAGTAACCGTTGTAGCTGCGTTGCTTTGTCGGCGGGTCCGCAATTGCTATCTTCTTCAATGTCATGTAGGCATCATCATAGGTATTCAAGCCCATCCAGTCTGGAAGGCCGATCCCAATGGTGGAGAAGGGGTCTACGGGAACGGCCGCACTGCTGTGGATGTTGTGTAAAATGATGGTGGTATCCGGCCGGAGGTATGCAAGCCAATCTTCGTTCGCACCGACCCAGACCTATATATAAGACGGTGGGCAGCGGAGAAATTACGGGATGGAAATGGAATAACTAAGTACTACATGATAAAACTTCATGACTGACCTGCTCATCCGACAAAATCCGACTACCTCTCAACGTCGGCAACTCTAGCGGAGTCAACGTGCAACCATGTCCAAGGAGCGGTGGACTGTTCGAAGGATTGTCCCATAGAAGAACCTTCTCCTTGAGGACGCATGGAAGACTAACAAGCATGGCCTTTTCCTAAGCCTGTTTAAGCACCATCTTGAAAAAGTTGGTGCAGGAAGCACCGAGTCTTGTGCCGGTCAGGACGTCGAAGCAGTGTGCGGTTTCTCCCAGAGGATCATTGTCCAAGGTCTCCCAGCCCCGACAAGGAGGTGAACCGCTTGGTGAATCCATGCAAGCAATGACGAACTTCCTTCTCTTCAGGGGAGGGGAACTGGCGAGGAGGAGATAAGAGCGTCGTAAGCACAGGGCCTCGTCCATTCCAACTGTAGCTCATCGATCGTTCCTAAGCGAAGGGGTGAAGCTATTATTTACTATGTACTTGTACTATAGCAGTACTAGTAGAGTACTACTTTCTCAACTATTAGCGCAATGTACTGTACTTCTAGTATAGTGCACCAGTTTTGAACTCTTAAATCTCAGGGCCAAGGAGCTACAGTTGGAAGTGGAGGGTAGTACTGTTCTCTAGAACCATCGCCATACTATCAATGCAGGGAAAGTACACCTGCGTAGTGGATACTCTCAGTGCTCTATTCAAGCACGTAGCTGGCCTACTCAGCCGCTCCTCTTACGCACACACTAGCAGCCTGTTTATCAGCGACGGTTACTGCGGGGGCAGAACATTTGAGTTATTTGATACATCGAGACTAGGCTTTTTGCTTCCATTTGTGGAGGTGTAATGGATCTCGTCGAACTTTGTTAGTAGTCCCTTCTTTATGAATGAGATGAGGCAAAGATTTTGCCTCCGTTTCAAAACAAAAAAAATCAGGTTAAGAGGAATTTCTTTTATGGAGCCGATAATGGAGTGAAGTCCATGCGTGCAACGCCACAAGCTACAGAGTAGTAGAGTACTAGCACTTTACGTACAGAGCCATATAGCATAGTTCCCAATGTCGCGCCAGGCTTTTACGTCTCCTTGGGCTTAATTGGGAGGCGCTAGTTTAAATATGCTACTAGCTGATGAGGAAGCGGCAATCGAGGTGCGGCTAGGGCGACCACGCGAGCCACGAGATGATGGGAAGGAAAACCCGTTCACATAGTTGGGCTATCCAGTGAACCCAGATTGTGGTGTGACATGTCCGTTTGACTTCAAAACTCAAACTACCCGTGTAGTACAATATTGGCTCGGAGCGAAGTTACTATTAAAAAAAAGGCCGCCATGCGTACGGCCGGGATCGAACCCACAAAACGAGGTATACACTCCCGTGACCACTAGTAGTACTCGTTGGAGTACTCAACACAACCTAGAATCGCCTTTTGTCGCTAGTAGTACATTGTTCCTTACAAGAAACCACTAATAATGCCTAGAACTACTACCACTTGCATACATGGCAGACTTAAGATAAGATGACCTTATCAACCATTGTACATGCCCTTACCAACCAGCCCTACCAAGAAACGACTACTCTAGAAAGTGTCGTTATAGGCACGTTTCAACCCATGTCACCCCTTAAGTCAACGCCTTCTATTCGACCGACAAGTTAGGCATTATGACTTGTTCGACCTACATGTTAGTCTGCACAAAAATCCCCGAGTGACCTCCTACCTCCGCCCCATCCACCTAGTCATCCTCGGCCATGGGACGCAGCTACCGCCACCGGCAGAAGGCGAGGTCAAAACCGCTGGCGGTGCGGAGCCCATCTTGCGGCAGCCCGAATGCCAGCTCCGTCCGGCGCTCGCGGGCGCTAGCTAGACAAGATAGCTCCGTGCAGTAGCTTGCCCGCAAGGTTTGCTAACTAGATTGGCACGGTCGCGCGTCGTCTTGCTCGCGTGCACCGCGCTAAGGCCAGCCATCTGGCTCGAGCGAAGGCCAGCGCGGCGGCTTGCTCGCGCGGGAGTCATGCTCGGGCCAGCCTGCCAACCCGTGCGGAGGCCAGTGCGATGTCTGGCCCGTCCGGTGGAGCGGCGGCCAACTCGCTCATCACCGGAGCTATAGATGAACACACATCAGTACTGTTTGAAGTAATGTTTAGGACAGATGTGGGTCCCTCATGTCAACGGTCAAACAAAATGTGTTGGTTTAAGCTGCCCCGTCAGCACGGACGTGTGGGCTAACCCTGTCATAAATGGGTTTAAACGACCCTAATCGGCACTAGGTAGTAGTTTTTGGCCCGGATTAAGAAATTTTGGGTATGTTTTTGCTATTTTTTGTACAATAGTTTCTTCCTAGGGCTGGTTGAAAGTGGTAGATTTTTGCTAAATACTCTACATATTGTAAGTAGGAGTGAAAGTTAAGCTTTGGAAGCCGATAAGAAAGGCTAGTTACATAGTGCCTATGTGTACGTGATTGAAAATAAATATCAACCATGAGTGACTAATATCTTGATGGGAAACTCAAAACTATGGAAATACTAGCATTTTTTGCATGGTTGGAAATACTAGCAATGTTCACGTGCATTGAAACGGATAATAATTAGAATACTATTTATTCACAAACTTGATACAAAACACTCTAATTTTGATATACATATATCACTAGAGATATATTATGTTTCAATCAGAATATATTCCTTGGGCTGTTTTGGTGAGGTGAGGGAGGGGTGTGGTTGGTTTTAAGATACTAATTATGGGTTTTTCTGCAAATTGGTAGAGAAGTGAGATGTTGGTGAGAAAAGGCAACAACTTACCTCACAGACGTTAGATGTAGATCTAATGGTCAGAAATGACAGATGGCAGACACACCATCATCACCAACTTAGTCTTCTGTAGGGGTCCTAGCAAGATGTCCGTGCATTGCACGGAACATCAAGATGCATTTTTTATAAAACACTTTGTTGTGATTGACCCATGTGTAAAAACTAATGATATCTCAAGAAAGAGGAGATAAGGTGAAGAGGAGTGGGGCGTGGTGGTGATTGGTGGTCGGATTGAGCGCAGGCATGGGGATGGACGACGTCGGTAGTGGCCACCAGGCCAGTTTGTTCCAGAGGCTTCCTTTTTTTAATTTCTCAACAATGAGGTTGTTGCAGATAAGGATGAACGAAGGAAAGTACTTTTTTGCAAATGTGGAGAGAGGTGCGGGTATCTTTTAGTTTAATTTCCATCCGTCAGATATAGATCGGACGGTATATTGCAATATGGCACGCATACCATCATCACCAACTCATTTTTTTTAAAGAGAAGAAATATAATTATGGAGATGCAAATCTATTACTGATACTTGTTTCTGTAAACTAAGATCTACATTCTATTCAACGGCTCAACATGTGGGGCCTTAGCACAATGACTTCTCGACTGTGTAAAACAAAGGTTTTTCCGTCGCTGATAAGCAGGGTGTGACGGCGGCGCGCTTTTGTCTTGCTCTTGTCCTAGTAGTCATACTAGGTGGTCTTCGCACGTGTAGATTTATTCTTTTTCATGTCTCGTGTTTGCCATACTGCCACGACTGTTGATGAATAGACGGTAGTTATTCATGGGGAAACCCTCATTGAACGTGTTTGTGTGAGAGAGAGAGAGAGAAATCTGTCTAGAGACTGAGGCAATGATAAGAGATTCTTTTTGTCTACGTGTGTAGAGGATAGAGAGATACATGTACATGGGGCTTTGTGTTGTGTAACGTGGATACACATAGACATAATCAGAGTGTGAGTGTGTGAGATACACATGCAGACATGGGGAGAGATGTGTGAGTTAGAGAGATGGAGAATTTTGGTGTGCATCTGAGCTAGAGAGGGGGGATATATACATACCTAGAGCTGGAGAGAATATGCAAGGGTGTGTGTCTTAAAACAAGGATCCAGATAGATGGGTGTTTGTGCGTGTCTATGTGTGTTTATGCACGCGTTTGTGTGTGAGAGGGAGTGTGTGTGTATGTGGAGTAGAGAGAGCACTAATGATGTAAATCTAGTATAAGGGAATGGGGAATGGTGTGACATGTGTGTCAAAGAGAGACATAGGCATGTGTAGTAGCGGGATAGCATGGGTGCGGGTGTGTGGGGACCCCGACTCATAAGTCGTGATCACTGAATGCACGTGTATAGTGATCCCAGAGATCAATGCTCAGTGAACACACAGAAGCTGAATAACAAGAGTCTTACATCCACATGTACCGTATTACACAAGTAGGACCATTATGGTTGAGTCTTGAGTGTAACATCGCAGCGGAAATATTCATCGATAACTTGGACCCATGCCATCTGCCTTAACCCTACAGGCATTCTGACTGGGAAGCGTCCTAGATCGCATGTTCGTCACCAAGGTACTCTTCATTATATCCTGTTCTTTCATGCCTGGCCAATAAAATAACCAGTGGCAAGCCAATGAGTACTTTGAATGTACTCGCAAGCAACCCATGTTTTGGTTCAAGATACAACAATGCATGATATAGGTAAATTTTTGTGGAAAGCTAGTTTTGAGTGCAATGACATGTTCAACAACTTGTAAGACATGCATCAGGAGAATTCAATTAACCATGATGATAGGTTACAGATATCAACATAAATAGAGTGGGCATCAACCCAACTCAATCATGTCAAGTCCTTTGACTTGACCCAAGTAGTTCTTCCCACACACACTGGTTTGTAAACAAGTGGATGTAGCCCAAGAGCGGTTACCCAACTGTCCTTGACCGTGGACATGGCTATTCGAATAGTTTTACACTCTGCAGAGGTTGCACACTTTACCCACAAGATCCGGGGAACTTCCGTGTCATCCACGACCCGCGGTACCTCAAGTACCCGGGGTAAGCACCCGATCACTATCTTTCCCTAGATGACACTAACATAGAGTCCACTCGATTGGCAGTAACCCCCGTGCCCAACATTTCACATCTTAAAATTGTGGAGCCTCGCTCCCATTTTCATCACATACCACAAGCACGGGGTACCAATGGTGTGTCCGGTGCCCTGTGAAGACAGTCATGGCCGCCCTACCTAGCACGACCCCGTCCCAAGAGAGAGCACCAACTCTCCCCCGTCACTAGTAATGCGGGCTCCAAGCTAGTATCGGCCTAGGTAATCAATAATGCCCTTTCCCATATAAGGGTAGAGTGGTTGCGCATGTAAGGTTGGAAAAATGGTCGCAACTTAAACCAATCGGTTTTGAAAAACAAAACACACATTTGCCTCGATACACCACTTCGTCATCAAGTGGTTACCCAACTCATCATCTCCCCTGGGCATATGTGTCACCCGACGGGGTTTTCGAAAAGTCCTTTGAAAATATTTTATCTCCATCACTATGCATATTCCCGTCCCTTTTTGCGTAGCACTACTTAGCATCCTATCTACTCCCACCGGCATAACCCTCATAAGGAGGTAGGGTCATGCACAATGCAAGTATCAACGAGGAAGTAATAGAGGCAACCCATTAAAGTAATTACCATCTCATCATGATTCCGATGCAACACTAATAAAGTGCTATATGACATGCATAAAAAGGGTTTCATAGACATGGTCAAAGGGCTGCTTGCCTGTTTCAACAAAGTCTTCGAGGTCTTCAAATAGCTCTGGTCCAACTCCAAGCATTTCGTCTACTTCGTCAACTATCATTGAAAGCAACCATAATAAGCAACACAACAAGGCAAAAATAAAAGTCTCCAAAAATATTGATTTGACTTTTCTAGGATACCTCTGGTCATGTGAGGAATGACCAAAGTGATTTCATTGGAATTGGATCAATGGATATTTCTAAACATTTTGATATGATGGGATCAAGGGGTTTATGGATTTGCAAGAAGTGTAGAGAAACATATTTTTGAAAAATGAGCAAAGGCACCCATTTAACAAAACATGATTTTAGAAGCATCTAGGAGTTGGTTTCACTGGATTTGGAGTTCAAATTATTTTCCTATGAATTTACAAAGTTGACAGATATGAAGAAATGTCTCATTATTTTGTGTGGTACAGAAAGTATTAATAAAAATGTTCATAAACTAAGTTATGAACTTAGAAGCATCTAGGAGTTTGAATCATGGAATTTGGATCAATTTTAGGCTCTATGTGATTTTCTAAAGTTCGGCACAGAAATAAGAAAATAGGATTTATTTAATATGTGTGAAGGGAAATGTGCTAGAAAAATGTGCAAAAAGCACCATGTGATAGGGCATGATTTTAGGAACTACTAGAAATTTGAATCATCCAATTTGGAGTTAATTTGAAATATGTATGGATTTTACAAATTGTTTAGAAAAGAAAAGGGAAAAGGGCTCTGTGCCTGCTGGGCCAGAACAGCCGCAGGGCAGCGGCCCAGCCAGCGACGCGGCCCAGCCGAGCCGGCGCGCGCGCGCGCCAGGTTTGAACCTGACGGGCGGGGCCCAGCTGCTAGTGGGAGAGAGGGGGGGTGAGAGAGAGGTGAGGATGATAGGCGGGGCCCGCCTGTCATATCTGACCTCGCGACCAGAGGGTCGGCGTGCTCACCGGCGACGTTTCCGGGAACGGCAGGGTGAGCTGATGGCACCGTTGGACTCCTCGTCGTGTCGCCATTCGGGTGGAGGTGGTGGACGTCACCGGAGTTGCCTGGCTCGCCGGCGACAAGGTCTCACGGCAGAGAGGCTTTGGGCGTCGACGGCTCCGGCCGCTTCCGGCTGCAAAAGAGGCGGGGAAGAAGGGGGAAATGGTGAGGGGTGCTCGGGGGTTCCAGATCGAGGCAGAGGAGAAGCAGGGGAGGCCTGTACCGTGGGATCGACGGTGACCCGAGGCGGCGGAGATCGAGCTCGATCTCGAGCTCGGGCTCGTCTGGAGAGGGGTGAGTGGTGTAGGGGGGTGTTTAGGGGAGTGAGAGAGCGAGTGGTGAGGAGAGGGGGGCTCGGGGAGGCCTTTAAGTAGGCGAGCCACGGCTCACCATAGACCCGTGCGCCGGCGAGGTTGTTGCCGTTGCTATGGGTCACGGGGACGCGTGTGGACATGTCTGGGGTGTTCCTGGACGTCGACTACGATGGGAGAGATAGAGAGAGGGAGTGGGGAGAGGTCAGGGGCGCGCGCGTGTGAGCCGCACCATTGGCGCACTCGGGCGGCCTCTGTTTGCTAGCGCGGAGGCGCGGGGAGGAGGAGAGAGGAGGGGGCCGACCGCGTAGTGTGTTGCGGACGCCGAGGTGCATCGGCTGGCGCGCGGGGGAGGCCCGAGGTGGCCGGAGGTGGTTGGAAGGGGCGGCTACAATGCGGGAGCGCACTGTAGCGCTTCAGGGCGCCCAAATGGCCAGGATGGCCATTCTTTATGCATGGTGAGCGCGTCTTTTGGTGTCTAGCAGGTCTAGGAGTGAGTAAAGAAATGGGGGTGGTGCATTGGATGCCATGGATGGCCACTGGAGTGAGGAGAGAGGCGAGGAAGAGGGGTAGAGGGGCTGTCCAGAGGGGTAAATGAAGTGGTTTCACCCCTTCATCATTGAGCTGAGGTGCAGCCATTGTTACTGGAGGTAGAGGAGGTCTAGGAGGGGCTGTGGTAAAAAGTTGAGTTCAAGGAGATTAGTGGAAGAGGTCAAAATGATGATTTTGGGAAAATGGCAGAAGGTGTTTGTTGTTGGTTTGGGCAAGAAAATTAATTCCACTTGCCATGATAATTAACAGGATGGAATGGCACATAGAAGTAAGATGTTCCACCAAGTTTGAGCTCATTTGGGTAAAGTAGCCAATGTAACTTTGGTAAACCCTAGAAATCAACAGAAATGGCTTTACCAAGATTTAGTCACGCAAATCTATTCTCCTTGATGCACCACTTGGTGTAGTGTCATCATTTGAGGTTATGAACATGTCCACAAAAGTTGAGATCAAAAGGAGAAAGTTGCCAATGTAGAGTTGTTCAAATTTGGTTCTGAACAGGAAGGGTTTTGGGGTACTTTGAGCAAGATAACATTCTCTCCAACTTGTGCCATTTGGTCTAGATGAATAATTAGACCATTTGAGCATGTTCACAAGGATTGAGAACATTTGGACATATTTGGCAATGGAAAGTTGCTCAAACTTCAAAATGGACAGAAATGGTTTTGAGGAGATTTCATGGGGTTATACTATTTTCCATGACATGATACTTGGCAAGATCATCAAACATGTCATATGTGACATGCTAGAATTTTCTTGGAATTGTTGGGGAATATTTCCTGTAGAAATATTTCAAATCCTTGAAATGGGCAGAAATGGTTTTGGGGGGTTTTGTCCAATATTTTGAACATGACCATGTGTTGAAACTCTTATATATGGACAGTATATGTCCATTGAGTTTCCCTGATTTTTGTCAAATATTTTTGAAACAATAAAATAATTTTTCCCTACTAAAGACCATTTCTAGCCTTAAGAAAAAGCTTTTAAATAAAATAGGAAAATAACTTCTAAAATTATATTTTTGTGGTTTCTGGGTATCCTATATCTAATAGGAGTCAAATATATTTTTGGAAAGATTTTTACTGCCCTTAATTAGGTACTTGCAGTGCAAACCTCAATTCAGGGGGTTTTTGGAAAACTAATTTTTGAAAATACTATTTGGCCAAATTATTTTGCAAGAAATTATTTTTATGTCCTATACACATGGCATGATCATTGGTTCAAGAGTTTGGAGCAAGGAGATGAAGTATAGGAGTTGGAGGATTTATTTGATTTTTAGAGCGCTTGCAAACAACAGACAAAAATCCAATCAAGGCAAGGTCCAAAACACTCAAAAGTTTTTGTCAAACCACATTTTATCATGATTGATAGCTTAAGTGTTGTGGCATGAAAATCAGGGTGTGACATACCTACCCCCCTTACAAGAATCTCGTCCCCGAGATTCCCAAACTAGGCGCGGAACGGAATACGGAAACTAGGATTTGGGGTAGTCTTCACGTCCTCATACTGCTTCTGCTTCCGTTTGGTGTTCCATTGAACCTTGAAATACTCGATGGCTTGGCTTCATGTTTGTCGTCCTGCTTGATCCATATTGCAATTGGGGCCTCTCGCGTAGGTCATATTGGGCTGGAGGTCGATGGCTCGGTGATCGATGCCCTCGTAGAGATCGGGCGAGTTAGGAAGTTGGAAACACTTCTGGGGTGTGGTGTGTGGAAAACGCTGTGCACAATGGGTAACTAAGGTGGTAACTCTAGCTGGTAGCCGCCTATTCTTCATGTTGCAGTGATCTTGGGGAAATCCGATAAATCTTGGTGTGGGTTTCCCTTTGACATGGAAATGCTTGGTCCTTCTGAGAGGAGTGGTTTGCAAACACGCACGGTCTTCGACGAGTAAGTTCACTTCTTGACGATGGTGGTTAGTATAGTTCTTCCCCCTTGACATGGAGGTCTTCAGATGTTCCCTAACCAGCTGAACGGTTCTTCTTCCGTCTTCGGGTAGGCAAGTAGGTCACCAAATAAAGACGACAACCAACTTGTCCAAGTACTCCATGAAGTTTCTGTTCATGGGGTACATAAAGTAGGCTGGGGGTATTGGTGGTGGTCACGGTTGAGTATGGTCTGAGGTGTTCTCGATTTAGAGTCAAGACCTATGGTAATGACCCGACCATGTTGTGGCTTAGTAGGGCTTAAGGGTTTCAAGGATTCTAGTGTGCGAGTGAACATTTTATTATCTTATCCTTAAGCATGGTTTCTGAGATGCCAATAGTCTATCTAGTCCTTCCAACAAATAACCTTATACCATCGAAAGCATCATCTCGGGGCAGTGTCAAGGGTGTCACCATCTCCTGGGTCTTCAGGTCCTCATCCCTCGAGGATGTATCTTCTGTTGGTATCGTCTTGTTGTGATGTCGCCAATCTTGTGTTCAGGAGATGTGGGTGAATGTTTGGCAAGGCATCTTCCTTCTAGATTATCCACGAGGATTACAAGGAATCCAGTGGTCAGGGGCATAAGGGTTCTAGTGACCAAAGGTTTTGAAGGGGAAGAGGTCAATAAGGAAAGTATACCTTAGTTTTCGAAAAACTGAGAAGGGAAGAGAAGTATAGATAGTTTGGAAAACTAGTAGTAGTTTTGGAAATAGTTTTACCCTAACTAACGACCATGCTAACTAAGGCTTCCTACAGTTAGGATGGCTCTGATACCAGCTCTGTGGGGACCCCGACTCATAAGTCATGATCACCGAATGCACGTGTACAGTGATCCCAGAGATCAATGCTCACTGAACACATAGAAGCTGAATAACAAGAGTCTTACATCCATACGTACCGTATTACACAAGTAGGACCATTATGGTTGAGTCTTGAGTGTAACATTGCAGCGGAAATATTCGTCGATAACTTGGACCCATGCTATCTGCCTTAACCCTACAGGCATTCTGACTGGGAAGCGTCCTAGCTCGCATGTTTGTCACCAAGGTACTCTTCATTATATCTTGTTCTTTCATGCCTGGCCAATAAAATACCCAGTGGCAAGCCAATGAGTACTTTGAATGTACTCGCAAGCAACCCATGTTTTGGTTCAAGATACAACAACGCATGATATAGGTAAATTTTTGCGGAAAGCTAGTTTTGAGTGCAATGACATGTTCAAAAACTTGTAAGACATGCATCGGGAGAATTTAATTAACCATGAGGATAGGTTACAGATATCAACATAAATAGAGTGGGCATCAACCCAACTCAATCATGTCAAGTCCTTTGACTTGACCCAAGTAGTTCTTCCTACACACACTGGTTTGTAAACAAGTGGACGTAGCCCAAGAGAGGTTACCCAACTATCCTTGACCGTGGACACGACTATTCGAATAGTTTTACACTCTGCAGAGGTTGCACACTTTACCCACAAGATCCGGGGAACTTCCGTGTCATCCACGACCCGCGGTACCTCAAGTACCCGGGGTAAGCACCCGATCACTATCTTTCCCTAGACGACACTAACATAGAGTCCACTCGATTGGCAGTAACCCCCGTGCCCAACATTTCACATCTTAAAATTGTGGAGCCTCGCTCCCATTTTCATCACATACCACAAGCACGGGGTACCAACGGTGTGTCCGGTGCCCTGTGAAGACAGTCATGGCCGCCCTACCTAGCACGACCCCATCCCGAGAGAGAGCACCAACTCTCCCCCGTCACTAGTATTGCGGGCTCCAAGCTAGTATCAGCCTAGGTAATCAATAATGCCCTTTCCCATATAAGGGTAGAGTGGTTGCGCATGTAAGGTTGGAATAATGGTCGCAACTTAAACCAATCCGTTTTGAAAAACAAAACACACATTTGCCTCGGTACACCACTTCGTCATCAAGTGGTTACCCAACTCATCATCTCCCCCGGGCATATGTGTCACCCGACGGGGTTTTCGAAAAGTCCTTTGAAAATATTTTGTCTCCATCACTATGCATATTCCCGTCCCTTTTTGCGTAGCACTACTTAGCATCCTATCTACTCCCACCGGCATAACCCTCATAAGGAGGTAGGGTCATGCACAATCCAAGTATCAACGAGGAAGTAATAGAGGCAACCCATTAAAGTGGTTACCATCTCATCATGATTCCGATGCAACACTAATAAAGTGCTATATGACATGCATAAAAAGGGTTTCATAGACATGGTCAAAGGGCTGCTTGCCTATTTTAACAAAGTCTTCGAGGTCTTCAAATAGCTCTGGTCCAACTCCAAGCATTTCGTCTACTTCGTCAACTATCGTTGAAAGCAACCATAATAAGCAACACAACAAGGCAGAAATAAAAGTCTCCAAAAATATTGATTTGACTTTTCTAGGATACCTCTGGTCATGTGAGGAATGACCAAAGTGATTTCATTGGAATTGGATCAATGGATATTTCTAAACATTTTGATATGATGGGATCAAGGGGTTTATGGATTTGCAAGAAGTGTAGAGAAACATATTTTTGAAAAATGAGCAAAGGCACCCATTTAACAAAACATGATTTTAGAAGCATCTAGGAGTTGGTTTCACTGGATTTGGAGTTCAAATGATTTTCCTATGAATTTACAAAGTTGACAAATATGAAGAAATGTCTCATTATTTTGTGTGGTACAGAAAGTATTAATAAAAATGTTCATAAACTAAGTTATGAACTTAGAAGCATCTAGGAGTTTGAATCATGGAATTTGGATCAATTTTAGGCTCTTTGTGATTTTCTAAAGTTCAGCACAGAAATAAGAAAATAGGATTTATTTAATATGTGTGAAGGGAAATGTGCTAGAAAAATGTGCAAAAAGCACCATGTGATAGGGCATGATTTTAGGAACTACTAGAAATTTGAATCATTCAATTTGGAGTTAATTTGAACTATGTATGGATTTTACAAATTTTTCAGAAAAGAAAAGGGAAAAGGGCTCTGTGCCTGCTGGGCCAGAATAGCCGCAGGGCAGCGGCCCAGCCAGCAACGCGGCCCAGCCGAGCCGGCGCACGCGCGCGCCAGGTTTGAACCTGATGGGCGGGGCCCAGCTTCCAGTGGGAGAGAGAGGGGGCGAGAGAGAGGTGAGGATGACAGGAGGGGCCCGCCTGTCATCTCTGACCTCATGACCAGAGGGTCAGCGTGCTCACCGACGACGTTTCCGGGCACGGCAGGGTGAGCTGATGGCACCGTTGGACTCCTCGTCGTGTCACCGTTCGGGTGGAGGTGCTGGACGTCACCAGAGTCGCCTGGCTCACCGGCGACGAGGTCTCGCAGCGGAGAGGCTTCGGGCGTCGACGGCTCCGGCTGTTTCCGGCCGCAAAAGAGGCGGGGAAGAAGGGCGAAATGGTCAGGGGTGCTCGGGGGTTCCAGATCGAGGCAGTGGAGGAGCAGGGGAGGCCTGTACCGTGGGATCGACGGTGACCCGAGGCGGCGGAGCTCGAGCTCGATCTCGAGCTCGGGCTCGTCTGGAGAGGGGTGAGTGGTGTATGGGGGTGTTTAGGGGAGCGAGAGAGCGAGTGGTAAGGAGAGGGGGGCTCGGGGAGGCCTTTAAGTAGGCGAGCCACGGCTCACCATAGACCCATGCGCCGGCGAGGTTGTTGCCGTTGCTGTGGGTCACGGGGACGCGCGTGGACATGTCTGGGGTGTTCCTGGACGTCGACTACGTCGGGAGAGATAGAGAGAGGGAGTGGGGAGAGGTCAGGGGCGTGCGCGTGTGAGCCGCACCATTGGCGCGTTCGGGCGGCCTCTATTTGCTAGCGCGGAGGCGCGGGGAGGAGGAGAGAGGAGGGGGCCGACCGCATAGCGTGTTGCGGACGCCGAGGTGCATTGGCAGGCGCGCGGGGGTGCCCCGAGGTGGCCCAAGGTGGTTGGAAGGGGGCGGCTACAGTGCGGGAGCGCACTGTAGCGCGCTCCAGAGCGCCCAAATGGCCAGCATGGCCATTCTTTATGCATGGTGAGCGCGTCTTTTGGTGTCTAGCAGGTCTAGGAGTGAGTAAAGAAATGGGGTGGTGCATTGGATGCCATGGATGGCCACTGGAGTGAGGAGAGAGGTGAGGAAGAGGGGTACAGGGGCTGTCCAGAGGGGTAAATGAAGTGGTTTCACCCCTTAATCATTGAGCTGAGGTGCAGCCATTGTTACTGGAGGTAGAGGAGATCTAGGAGGGGCTGTGGTAAAAAGTTGAGTTAGAGGAGATTAGTGGAAGAGGTCAAAATGATGATTTTGGGAAAATGGCAGAAGGTGTTTGTTGTTGGTTTGGGCAAGAAAATTAATTCCACTTGCCATGAGAATTAACAGGATGGAATGGCACATAGAAGTAAGATGTTCCACCAAGTTTGAGCTCATTTGGGCAAAGTAGCCAATGTAACTTTGGTAAACCCTAGAAATCAACAGAAATGGCTTTACCAAGATTTAGTCATGCAAATCTATTCTCCTTGATGCACCACTTGGTGTAGTGTCATCATTTGAGGTTATGAACATGTCCACAAAAGTTGATATCAAAAGGAGAAAGTTGCCAATGTAGAGTTGTTCAAATTTGGTTCTGAACAGGAAGGGTGAGCAAGATAACATTCTCTCCAACTTGTGCCATTTGGTCTAGATGAATAATTAGACCATTTGAGCATGTTCACAAGGTTTGAGAACATTTGGACATATTTGGCAATGTAAAGTTGCTCAAACTTCAAAATGGACAGAAATGGTTTTGAGGAGATTTCATGGGGTTATACTATTTTCCATGACATGATACTTGGCAAGATCATCAAACATGTCATATGTGACATGCTAGAATTTTCTTGGAATTGTTGGGGAATATTTCCTGTAGAAATATTTCAAATCCTTGAAATGGGCAGAAATGGTTTTGGGGGGTTTTGTCCAATATTTTGAACATGACCATGTGTTGAAACTCTTATATATGGACAATATATGTCCATTGAGTTTCCCTGATTTTTGTCAAATATTTTTGAAACAATAAAATAATTTTTCCCTACTAAAGACCATTTCTAGCCTTAAGAAAAAGCTTTTAAATAAAATAGGAAAATAACTTTTAAAATTATATTTTTGTGGTTTCTGGGTATCCTATATCTAATAGGAGTCAAATATATTTTGGAAAGATTTTTACTGCCCTTAATTAGGTACTTGCAGTGCAAACCTCAATTCAGGGGGTTTTTGGAAAACTAATTTTTGAAAATACTATTTGGCCAAATTATTTTGCAAGAAATTATTTTTATGTCCTATACACATGGCATGATCATTGGTTCAAGAGTTTGGAGCAAGGAGATGAAGTATAGGAGTTGGAGGATTTATTTGATTTTTAGAGCACTTGCAAACAACAGACAAAAATCCAATCAAGGCAAGGTCCAAAACACTCAAAAGTTTTTGTCAAACCACATTTTATCATGATTGATAGCTTAAGTGTTGTGGCATGAAAATCAGGGTGTGACAGGGTGGGGAGCAGACTATATGGAAGAGAGATCTAGTGTGTGTGGGAGAGGGGTGCAAGAGCGAGCGAGAGAGAGAGAGAGAAGGGGAGGGGGGGGAGAGGGGTTGTTTGTGTCCATAAGTGGCGTATAGATAGGGAAACAATGTTGATGTTGTTCGAAATTGGCCTATGTATGGAGACGGAAGGGAAGCGAGTCATCGTGTGTGTGATAGGGACTTCATGAGATATCTAGAATAGATGGTGTAGAGAACGATGTGTGAGATTGAGAATGATGATACATTAGGGAGCGACGGAAAGAGTCACAGCATATATGCATACAGGGAAGGAGCTGGGGCGGGTCCGCATGTGGGAGAGATAGAAAGAGGAGAGTGGTGCACAAGGAGACAAAGTGTGCTTGTTTGAAGTGGGGTGGTGTGCGAGGTGAGTGTGCGAGAACCACATAACTAGGGAGATAGACATTTGGGGGCGACGTTTTGTGTGTATGGGAAATATACACTTACATAGTGCGTGTGCTTTGGAAAGAGAGATGTTGGGAGACCTAGAGAGTGGGGGAAGATATGTGTGCATGCCCGAGAGACAAAGTGATAGAGACCTATATTGGGTTCCGGACTTTGGAAGAAAGGGGGATGTTAACGTGCTCGTGTTTTC
>NC_041388.1:181872504-182017703 GCF_002162155.2 Triticum dicoccoides | reverse complement strand
GGGGGGTTGGCTTCAGATAAAGAGTGAGGTGTCTATATTTGAGGGACTTTAGCGTAATTGAGATATATATGGTCAATAGTGTGTGCACTCATGGTTGATCAATTTGTTTCACAGTTTGGACTATGAGATAACAATACTTTTGAACATGCGTGATATACCTTGATGTACCAGAATTACAAACCTAAGATTGGAATTTTGGAATTCAACTCCACCATTAGCTTTTATAATTCATTTAAACGGAGGTACATTTTTTAAGCTGGGATTTCGTGATTTCAAATACATATATCAAACCTAGAGATTGAAGGAAATATGCCCTAGAGGCAATAATAAAGTTGTTATTTATATTTCCTTATATCATGATAAATGTTTATTATTCATGCTAGAATTGTATTAACCGGAAACTTAGTACATGTGTAAATACATAGACAAACAGAGTGTCACTAGTATGCCTCTACTTGACTAGCTCGTTGGTCAAAGATGGACAAAGAGTTGTCATTTGATAAATGGGATCACATCATTACAGAATGATGTGATTGACTTAACCCATCCATTAGCTTAGCATGATGATCGTTTAGTTTGCTGCTATTGCTTTCTCCATAACTTATACATGTTCCTATGACAATGAGATTATGGAACTCCCGAATACCAGAGGAACACTTACTGTCCTATCAAACATCACAACGTAACTGGGTGACTATAAAGATGCTCTACAGGTGTCTCCGATGGTGTTTGTTGAGTTGGCATATATCGAGATTAGGATTTGTCACTCCGTGTATCGGAGAGGTATCTCTGGGCCCTCTCGGTAATGAGTTAGTTACGGGATGTAGCATTACGGAAATGAGTAAAGAGACTTGCCGGTAATGATATTGAACTAGGTATTGAGATACCAACGATCGATTCTCCGGCAAGTAACATACCAATGACAAAGGGAACAACGTATGTTGTTATGCGGTTTGACTGATAAAGATCTTCGTAGAATATGTAGGAACCAATATGAGATCCAGGTTCTGCTATTGGTTATTGACCGGAGATGATTCTCGCTCATGTCTACATAGTTCTCGAACCCGTAGGGTTCGCACGCTTAACGTTCGATGATGATCGGTATTATGAGTTTAAGAGTTTTGATGTACCGAAGGTAGTTCGGAGTCCCGGATGTGATCATAGACATGACGAGGAGTCTTGAAATGATCGAGACATAAATTGGACGGCAATATTCGCACACCGGGAGTGTTCCGGGTGGTTTCGGATAAAACCGGAGTGCCGGAGGGTTACCGGAACCCCCCGGGGAACTTATGGGCCTAGATCGGCCTTAGTGGAGAGAGAGGGGCGGCCAGGGCAGGCCGCGCGCCCCTCCCCCTTGAGTCTGAATTGGACTAGGAGGGGGGGCGACGCCCCCCTTTTTCCATCCCTCTCCCACTCCTTCCTCCCCCCTCCTAGTAGGATTAGGAAAGGAGGATTCCTCCCCTCCTTGGGCGGGCCAAGGGCCGGCCCGCCTCCCCCCTTGCTCCTTTATATACGGGGGCAGGGGCACCCTAGTACATGTAAGTTGACATTTTTTAGCCGTGTTCATTGCCCCCCTCCACCATAATCCACCTCGGTCATATCGTTGCAGTGCTTAGGCGAAGCCCTGCACCAGTACCTTCATCATTACCATCATCACACCGTCATGCTAACGAAACTCTCCCTTGACACTCAGCTAGATCTAGAGTTCGCACGACGTCACCAAGCTAAACGTGTGCAGATCGCGGAGGTGCCGTATCTGCGGTGCTAGGATCGGTCAGATCGTGAAGACGTTCGACTACATCAACCGCGTTGTCATAACGCTTCTGCTTACGGTCTACGAGGGTACATGGACTATACTCTTCCCTCCCATTACGATGCATCACCTAGATAGATCTTGCGTGTGCGTAGGAATTTTTTTGAAATTACTGCGTTCCCCAACAGAGATATACACATACGGGCATGTTCAAACTTTATAATCATCCACTTTATTCATACACATACACATTTTTGCTTTAGTCATCATATTTGGGATAAACACATTTGGAATTTCATTTGAATTGGACCGTATGATGATATTTGCTTGTACTAGCTCAATGATCCATATTTGAATTGAATAGACAATCTAAGTTTCGAGTTGGAGACATTGATTTTCAAAACTTGCACTTTTTTGCGTGCAAAACAAATAAATTCTCAGCCATGATATCATAGTCGACCATATAAGAGCAGAACACTTATAATTTCAGGCGCCAAAAGCTTTAAAACTTCCCGCTCACATCGAAATATCTCGCGCCCGAAAGTTTAGCCCTACAATATTCCTATTTTACCCCTGCCACATGAACGGAAAAGGGCTGCTTTGCTAACTCAATTGTTTTCCCCTCTTTGCTCCCAACATTCTTCCCCAGAGCCCCTCCCCTTCCCCTCCCCGACCCCAACCACGGCAAGCCACCGAATCCAGTCCTCCGCCATAGTAGTGGACCTCACACCCCATTGGATCTACCTTCCGCACCTTGGAACCCCCAACTGCCAACTCACCAGTTCACCGGAGCCGCTTCAGCGACTGGCTTGTCCACCGCTCCAGATCTCATTGACCGCCATCATGGTCCACTGCACTAGATCTGCTTAATTGGCGCCCTCGGCCACCACAATGTAGGCCTTTCACTGACTCTCTCGTCCGCCCCATCGCTGGCCCTTCATACAAGCCCTGGTCCGCGGCAACAGATCTGCCTCACCGACAGCACTGTATACCGCGCCCGCCGAAGCCTTCGTCCACCGCACCAGACCCGCTCCACGGACGCCATATTCAACTGCATCGACCCTGATTTACTGATGCCACAGACTCATCAAGTTATTTCGATTTGTACTACTTTGGTTTTTCTCTTCTTTATCGTGCAACTATTTACTTACCACATATGAGCTTTCTTGTATGTTGACAGGCGCCGCAACCGAAGCACCGGAGCCGCTTCAGCGAACGCGACAGCCAGCCCAAACTCAACCGCAACACGAGCACCATCGACGATCCTTAGCTATCAAGTACGACAACGATACCCATACGCCGCTGAGAATCAGGTACTATTATCCAACGACCGGTGCCTATGTTCACTTTTTAGCATAAGTACCGCACCTCTGAATTTCTTCAGCGCATCATTCAATTTTTCATGAGACGCGTTATTCTGCCTGCACCCGTAGGGCCATATTTCTGGCAGTGAACATGTTACATGTGCTAAATTACATACCAGTGCACATATAGTTAATATGCTTTGGTTCTGTCCTAAGTATTACTGTAGTTCCTAGATATCACTACCTACTATTTTACTTCTTGCATGCTATATTTATGATAATGGTGTTATTCTGATGCCACCTGTTGGTTCCATCAGACTGCTTCATGTTCTCTATGCTTAATTACACATCAACAAACTAGCATGTGGTTCCACTGCTTTTTGTTCGTTTTACCCTACATTTTCTTATGCTAGCTATTACATCACTACTTCGAGCCTCTGTTCATTAATTTTGTGTGTGTTCTTGATCTTCCCAAGTTGCATGACTAATTTGATGCTTCTATTAATTATGGAGCTACCAACCCCATCAAACAAAATATTTGTTCTTTTGGGCCTGGCACCTCGAACAAGCATAAAAATAGAGTGAAGCAGATGTATTGTCGTGTAAGCACACACCCTTCTTTCATTAGCTTAGATGAACCATTGATGATCAATTCGAACCAGAGCATGTGATTAAAATTAATTTTACCTAAATAGAGGGTGCTGAATAAACTACAACAACTAGTTTTGCAACCACAGGATGCTGACCATATCTCCAAAGAACATTGCAACAGCAGCGAGGCTTCACGGCAGTAGATGGTAAGCTAGTGTGTTTTAGTACATGTGAAATGTAATACATGTGGGATGCTTTCTTGGCTTGTGCCCTAAACCTGTAATAGTACAAAATTACAAATAGTTCAGTTGTCTGCTTTGCTGTATTGCTTTATTCGAGTGCTTGTCTGTTACTTGTTAGGCTATACCCGAGTTGGCCAATATGTCAGAAGTGCCTGCTGAACTATCATAAGGAAATGCATGCCTAGTTCCTTTGAGTCATTAACTTTTCCTCTGAACTTCATCACAATACTGTCTTCGTAGTTTATATGAGGCCACAGTGTTAAGTGCTTTCTCAGATTATTTCAACTGCTTAGATGCCTTGGCAACTTAAATATAGCGGTGGTACACTCCCTTTCAACTAGGGATGTCAACTAGGTCCCGTTTAATCCCGATTAAAGTCCACTAGTGGTATGACAGTTCAAAAGAGTTTTTGTTTTTTGAGGAAAATGAACTAGGGAGCTAGCAAAAACTAACTAGATGGGACTGGCGGATGTCATTTATTTTCCACTTACATCCCTAGTTTCATCTTACCATTTTAATTTCTTTTAATCTGATGCTGCTTCAAACCATTTAAATATAGCTTGCCATGCTCGACAATAATTCGTATGTCGTTTACCATGTAAGCTTACTACCTGGATCATGCGATAACTATCTCTTACTTATGTCTAGTGGAAACCTTTCAGGATGCCATTTGCACTTGGACATAATGTACAGCCGCAAAATCTATTTGTGGAAGTAGTGCGCCATCCATGTTACCAGATGGTAGCAGTTCAGAGGCAACACTGCCGGAGAGCAGTCTGAGCAGAGATATTATAGTTCTTGAGGCTCTACTAGAGGCAGAAAGAGATGGTGTGGCTGCCATGAATGAGGTAATCTTGATCTCGAGGCTAGAAATTATGCAATTAGCTGCACACATTATGCAAGCAAGCCAAGAATTGGAGGAAGAAAGAATGTTGCATTTGAAGAAGGAGGAGGTGCTATTGTTTCTGCTATCTGAAGCCCAGGGTAATCCCAGTTGTTCTTTAGATACCAATTGAAATTGTCATTACATTATTGTACTTGCATGTTGTGTCATGTCTCTGAATGGATTATGTTGTAAGACCCCCTACATTGTCCATGTGTTGTAATGATCCGAATTTTTTAGGCGAGGTAATCCTCAGTACTTGTATGATTGACATAAGGTGAACTGTTTTTCATGTGAGCATATTGTATTGGATGAAATAACTGTTTGACTCAAAGTGTATCCAACCTACTGAATTCGAAGATCACGACATTTCTAAATCATAATCATATATAAAGGTGGAATAAATCTTTGTTGTGATTTTGAAGAAATAAATAACAAAACATAGAATTATCTGTGGATATTTGTAATCGAATACAAATTGGATTTGAATTTATTTGCCAGGGCCCAGGGCAAACGTGAATGCTAATTCTCCCAAGTTTTGAATGAAGCGGCTAAACACCCACTATGATTTGTGGGCTGCCCGAAGCAAGTGTTTGCGAGATGGAAATTATTGTCTACCCCTTCACACATACATCCTTATCGACCGGATTTACACTGATGTCGATAGGGGTAGACTAGTAACTTCAATCGGACGTGACACGACCGCCTCTGAGCCCATTCAGACATGGTGGGCGCCAAACGTGAGCGGCAAAAAACATTTGATTCAAGCTCGTCCAAAAGACATGTGTCTCTCCCTCCATTTCCCCATTCATACACGATGGGTTGCAAAACAAGCTCTGCTCGTCCGCAATCGATGTAGGCAAATATTTTAAATAGGGGCAGATGTGTAACTTCACTCAGACGTGACACAACCGCCTACCTGTCAGCCCCGTTCATACACCGTGGGCGCCAACCCTGGGCGGAAAAACACCCTCTCCTCGCCCTAAATCGCTATCGGCAAATATTTGGGAGATGCAAGATTACCGTCCTATCCCCAACCGACGTGATGCCTGAAAATTTAAACGGGGGATAACTTCATAACTTTCCCACATTTCAGACAAGCGCGTCCCAAAGTCTGAGATCCCCCTCCCCCTCCATTTCCCCATTCATACACCGTCGGTGCCACAACAACCTCCCCACTGCGGCCAGCCTCCTCCGTCCGCCTCCCCGTCCTCCACCTTGCTGGAGCCGCTACCCCTACCCCATCGTCCACTGCAAGAGATGGATGTCTCTCATCCATAGCGCCGGACCAAGATCCTTTCATCGCGTCCTCTAACTTCATCGACGCCGTCGTCCACCTTGCCGTTGCCGCTCCTATGACCGCCTCATCCACGGAAACATGATTTATCCCTTGACCCGGCCATCTGCCGTCTAAAATCTTCTTCCCCGCCGCCGACAGCCATCGCACCCGCATCACCCTCAATGTTTCAGCAGGGGCCTACACGGCGTCGCAAGAGAGGTGGTACTCTTCCATATGCGCTTAAATTATTGATCTCACCCGGAAAATAGATCGTAAATTGTTTACTGTACTTTTCTTGTCCGTACCAAATCATAGTGGCTAGTTGAAAGCAAACATTGGTTGCGAAGTAGCTTTATCCGGTTTGCACCTTCAGTTCCGCCATGGCATGGTCACTATACTCATAAATCTTATGGTTTCCCCCCCTTTATATTCACTACCATCATCGTAGGTGCTTCGTGTCATGCTAGCATTGCTCCTCAAGACCTCAACCCATAAAGCGAAACAACATGCCACTCATAATTCCAAAGCTTAGTTGCTGAAATACAAATCTGATATGATGCTCATATTACTAAAATAGAGAATATTTAATTGGTCACCTAATGTTCCTATATTTGTTTCGAAAAGCATGTGCGCCACCCATTGGTCCAGCTAGTTCCACTTTCGTGATTTTACTCTTGATGCTTAGGGTTTTCCCCTTTTATCTACTCTACTGCTTTCTGCCGTACTAGCATCACTCCACCCTTCAAGCTAAACAGCGCAACACTCAAAATTCCAAAGCTTATTTGTTCAAATATGATTGTGATATGATACTGATATTACTTAACAGACACATTTAATTGGTTAGCTAAAGGTCACACTTGAGTTTCCAAATGCATGTCGCGACATATAGAGAGACAGCAGAATTGCATTTCTTTGTCACTTGTTGACTGTACTTTATTGTCCATACCAAATCTTAGTTGTTATTTCAAAGCAAACATCAATTGCTAACTACCCTTTGCACGGTTTGCAACTTCAGATTTGCCATCCCACTGCCATGGTTAACACTATACTCATCATGCTTACGGTTTCCCCATTTTATGATGACCACGATTAGCCTACGTGGTTCATGTCATAATAGCAATGCTCCACCCATCGAGCTAAACAAGCATAGTTGTACACTTGCAAATATGATATTATGCTGATATTAGTAAAACTGAGAGATGTTTAATTGGTCAGCTAAATGTTCGTACTTTAGTTTCGAAATGCATGTCAGCCACATATGTATAGAAAGACTTGTAATATCTTCAATCTTCTTGCTCTTCTGCTCTTCTTTAAGATGATCCTCTTCTCTTCTTTAATAAGTATGTTCCTTGTTGGGAAGAGTAGCAGAGAAATTTGCGGTCGATTGGTCAGGTCAAGTTGTTCTCCCTTAGTATATTTTGAATCTGTCAGGTCAGGTCGACTTGTTCTTCTTTACTATATGTTGAAGCTGTCATCTTCGAAGTATCATCACTTCTGGAGCTCTCATATTTTGAGTAGTAGGCCACATTATATTAATGCACACACTAAATTACAGCATGCATGGCATCTCTCAGAAGAATTGCAGAGATAGCACAAAGTGGTTAAAGGGAGGCAATATTGGATTAGAATCACTTCTGCATTACAAAGATAATCTCACTTATTTTTATGTTTTCATGCATGTCAGGTATTGAACATTATCAAAATGAATATGAGAATGGGCGCACGAGAGGAATATTGCGGAACATTCCACTGGCTAACAAACTTGGCATGGTGGAGGATGGCCTATCTTATTCACCCATCAAGGTGCTTGCTCTAACTTGGCAAAGTTGTATTGGTCGCACATATTTTGCATCTGAACTCTTGCATTACTTCTACTTTGTTACACCATCTACTTAGTTTAAGCATCATATATGAGTACACACCATACCTATCCATTTTCTGTACCTATTCCATGTGTCACCATACTATGTTTTTCCAGTCAAATGTTGTTCTTTCGTAATAGATGTCCAAAAGGAAGAGGGTGAGTGCAGATCCTCAAGGAGTACAAACTAGGTATTTGGAAAAGGTAGTGATACATGTTAAATCAGATAGATCAGCAGCCACAGAAAACACATGCCCAACTGTACCACACTTTACCCCTACTCTACTGGCCAAACCCCTATTAGAACTGCTAAGAGCCCAACGTCAGGTACTGTCTATGATATCAATTAAAAATTTGAGCTCCTAAATTTGTGCCTTCTCTCTTGTATGAAAACTAATTTCAGATGAATCTCCTTGCTCAAAGGATCATAAGATCTCACAACAATACTAGGCTCTGCATTGCTCTTGTCAGTACCTCTTGCCCTTTGTCAGCATACTTACACTCATTGATGTTTGATTATGTAGCATCACTGTAAATGTTCGCTTATTTATCCTCCCTTTGCTTGAAATTATAAGATCTATATTTACTATTAGATAAATGTAGAATTAACACAATGGTTATGAAGTTTTGGATTGCTAAGTAAGTACATGGTGTCATGTACTCGATCTGTATCAAATTAATTGTTGATCAATTGGATGTATTTAGAACTTAATAGTGCTAGATACATTCATTCGAGTGACAAGTAATAACGGACGGTGGTGGTATTACTGTACTTGCATTGCGAGATAGTTGATTGTCTAGCATTAATCTGCATCTTATGTGCCCTGCCCTCCACTTTCTCCAAATTATCATATCTACATTTACTCTTACCAAAATGTTCAATAAAGCCAATGCCACTTCACACGTTGATGTCTACATTCCTTTTGTCAGTGCCTTTTGCCTTGTAACCCTGTACTTAATTAATTGCTATTTGATTATGTATCATCAGTCTACACCTGAGCTTCATTATCCTCTGCTTCTTCCAATATTATTTGATCTATATTTACTCTCTGCAAAATGTAGAATAATGGCAACGCTTATAAAGAATTTTCTTTGGGGAATTTATTGAATTATCCTTCCATCAACATGGAGAAGGGCTTTGTCCAGCCCATGTTAACATGTAATGTAAGTTCATCCTTCTCAAGCCTTCAAACTTTGTTCTAGTATAAATTTCAATAGGCATCATTTCCTCCACCGCTGTTTACTTTCCTTTTTTACATCTGGTTGGATGTTTGCAACAACTACCAGTTTTAAATTTTAGTTGTAAAAACATGTTCCTTATGCAGAATAGATCCATTTATTTGCTTCTATAATTGTGAAACATGTTACATGTCTCCTTGTTTCCCTTTCAGAGTCGTATCTCTTGTGCCAGGTAAAACTTTAGGGAAGATAGTGAGCCAAACCATATTGAGGACAACAAGATGACCCCAAAGTCCTATCTTGATGAAGACAGTGAGTTGAAGCTACTCACCAGCAGGTGTGAGACAACCTCTGTGCAGTCGCTGCCTCAATCAGTTCGACTTCTTCAGTCTCAACTTAAAGCGGAAATGCTTGCTTCAGCTTAGTTCCAACTTGAAATCAAAGTTGCAAAGAAGATGTCAGAGGACTACCTTGTGCACCATGGTGCCATACAACTAGGGATGGAGCATCTATCGTTGATACAACTGAGGTACCATCAGCTTGTTCGGCTGCTTGCGGGGCATGTCTTGGACAGGCCTAATGCCTTCTGAAGTGCTCTCAATTTTGTATATTCTTTTGTCTGTGTGTTTATATGCACTGGTGGGGACCTTTGAGGCCCAGTGTATGTAATCCGCGGTCACGTTGCGCTTTATTATCACCGGTAGCGAACTTTGATTCCCGGTGGATGTAATATGCCGTAATTTCTTTATTGTATAGTCTAGGTTTATTCTTTGTTTAGTATGCTGTAATTTAGGCCAGAACGTTCAGTGGATCTCAGTGTTGTCGGTCTTCAGTCTGGCCCGTTACTCATATGGGCCAAAATGTGGGCCTATAATCATCTTGGGCCATTAGCAAGTCTAAACCTATAGTAGTTTCCTGCCTTTAACAAGCCGACTAAAGTTCTAGCCAGTTGGGCCAGAGAATACCATGGGCTTTTAACAAGCTAAAACCTAGGTTGGGCTAGCGTTGAGCCGAAAAATTCATGGGCTAATACAGGCCGAAACTTCCGAAGGCCCATGTTTGCCCCAAATAGGACGAGCAGTTAACAGGCCAAAATATATCTCAGGCTTGTTTGGTGCAATAAAGTTATGGGCTTTAAGCAGGCCGACATCTACGTGGGCCATAGGCCTAAAAGTGTCACATGCCATTATCAGATGGGCTGTAAGTAGGCCAGATTCAACATGGGATGTAATTAGGACCAACTGTTACATGGGCCATTAACAGGCCGATAGGCCAGTTGGGCTGAAATTTATCCACGAAGACTACTAGCCGTTAAGAGGCCTAAAGTTACTTCGGACAAGAAATAGCCCAGTTTCTGCATGGGCCGTTAAATGGCCTAAAGTTAAACTGGGCCGACAACGTCCCAGATGCATCATAGGCCGCTAACAGGCCGAAACTATTATCGGGCCAAACTGATAACGGGCATTTAATAGGTTGAAATACAAACCTGTCTAAGAATGGGCCCAGAAGAACAGTGAACTATTAATGGGCTAGGTCTGATATGGGCCGTAATTTGGCCCAAAACACGGCAGGCTGTGAATGGGCCTGATCTGGTATGGGCCTCAATTTGACCCAAAACATGGCAGGCTATTAATGGGCCAGCCCACTAGTGTCTGAAAAAACATGGTGTGCCTTTAGCTGGGTTGGTCTTTTCACCGGAATGGGCCTCTGTTGGGCCATGCCATGTGTCGACGTATCATAGGTGCCTCCTATCTAATGATTGGATGACATCTGTCTCATCGGTGAGCCAACACGTGTTTCCTCCGGCCAATGAAAATTTTACACGTGGAAAATCCTCACTAGTCCGGGCTGTTAACGGGTTATCAGATCCAAAATTGGACCCGATAGCTTAACGGTGATCCGTTACGGTGGATGCCATGTGTCGGTCACCCTTGACGAATGCACTTCTATGACGCGTGATTTATCGACATGGATGTGGACACTTCTGTGATGATAATTTTGGTAATGTCATGGAACAGTTCTACGACAACACAGGTATGACTATCTTGATTCTATCATAAAATCGTTATGGATGTAAATGCATGACAGAAAACGTGACCTACTGTGACAAACATGTATCATCACGGAACTGTCTTTTTTGTAGTGCTACTCCTCGGCCCTCTACTGCACATGCCTTTGGCTATATGACAGGTGGGCCCTCTACCAGTTGGGCCCCACTTCGCACCCCCACACAGTTGGTCCGCCACGCCGCTAGGCCAACTCCAGCGCGTGCAGCTAGGACGCGCGCTCTCCCAGCCCCCATTCCCTCGACGCCCCAGAGCTACCCAACCACGGCTACATGTTTTGCGCACCTGGCGGTCGGATTTGGAGTGGATCCGATCAGGCTTGAGCTCGCCCGACTGTGGGAGGCCGCGCCATGCCATGGACTGGCCGGGCACTAGGCTGGAAGGCCTCGACAAGGCCGCATGCAGGTACTGACTCCTCCTCTAGCCACTCAGATCTACACCGTCGGCAGTCTGCTGGCTGATACATGAATGGCGGTCGGCCAGGCTCGGTGCTAGCCCAAACGCTCGTCGGCACACCGTTGCCACTCATTACGTGTGATGACTTCCAAAAGAAGGTCTTGCGCGTGTCTACAACGCTAAACATCCCAGATGGGTGTTCATCAACTGCTCAATCGATGGGGTATGTGCTACCTTAGCTTCGGTTGTGCTCTCGGATTAGACTAGTTGTGCTAACTTAAAATTTTATTGTGTAGACCAGATGCAAGTTTTGTGATTGGGAAGAAGAGTATATTGATATATTGATAGAGCGCAATTTAGTAGTAGATGTTCTAGCACTTTTAGCTAGCATAGAGGCTAGAGATGAGACTAGTGTACTTGTTGATAGAATAGAGGCTAGACATGAGACTAGATGCGAGGACACAACGTCTACTTCTTTACACTCGAAGAAGAAAGAACCACGCAAGATCGAGCCTCTCTAGATCAACAATGGATGCATCGAGAAGGCACTAATCCAACTTACAGGAGTAGTTATGGAAGTTGGATATCTTATAAAATGTATTCTTCTGGTTCTAATTTTCTTTGGTCTTGCTTTTCTAGTCAAAATTTGGTGATGTATTTCCATGTACCAAAAATCAATGATGAAAAAAATATGCGTTTGCAAAGAAAAATGTATGCGGCCGGGATGCTTCCGCCTGTTGGGCACACAACCACCGCATTTGAGAAATGGCCCGGACACGACCCCATTGCCCTACCCAAACTAATAGAATCCAGGCAAAATGGAGGTCCGTTTGGGGTCGTGCGTTGGGTTGGCCTTACAAGTGGGACCGAAGTTGAGGAAACCGACTATTAGCAAACCCCCACCTTGCCCGCCGCACGATGGCCGAGTTAGGGAAACGAGGAGGTTGAAGAGATAGATATAGCACAGACTCCAAGAAATATGGTGTCAAATGGAAGTCGTGCTGGTGGCGTGTGCCGTACTCCTGGACATGAATGCTTGTTCTGGCCCATGCCACCCTAAGGATTCGAGGTGCTGGTTATGTACAGAAAACAAATTAACATATGGCCCACCTCACACTATGGCCAAATTTCCTAGAGTCTGTGCTAGGTTAAAATGTGTTTTTGTGAGGGTGGGTGGCTAGTCTCAAGTTTAAAACTTGTTGTATTACATACACGTAGACGTAGAGATAGTGCATCAATTTTGAAAGTTTGAAACCAAACATCAGAATGCAATTTCTACTGGACTCATCCGAGGACCTAGGATGACGGGATTTGCAGCAAGTAAAAAAACCCCGCCCGACGCGCGAAGCATGTGAAGCTAGTACAAATAGTAGTACTATTGTTGACTAGTACACAGGCACGTGCCAAGCATGCCCCCCTGTTACCAATAGTTTGAATATATGCATATTTGCATGTGACACCATATAGAGGAAAAGCTTTGTCCACAAAAATTCCGCAACACATATATTTCTTTCTTTCTTTTACAAAAAATTATGCAACACATATCTTGTTGGTGTAAGTCTAATCTTTTGTGTTGCAGTAGGAATTACATAGACTCTGCGTGCATGGGCGTGCGGGCATGTGTGTTATTGGGAATCTCGAGGTGTAAAATGTACTTGTTGATGATGTTTACAAAACTGACCTCACAGCCTAGCATGCACATCAGATCTTCGGTCGGAGCGAATGTGGATGTGCACACCACCTTTGCAGACCATGTAATCTCATACCGTAGTGTCTAGTCGCTTCTACCAGTACCATGTGCATGAGTGGAATGGCAGGTGACGAATCCAAGTGTTTTTAGCCGTTCAATCTAGTTGATCTTGGGTAGATGAACGGCCCTTAGCAGCCCCAGCTTGCAAATCAATGACTTAGGTCACTCTAGAGGGGCTTTGGCGGGAAAAGGGGGTAGAGCCAAGTGGCGAATCTAAGTTAAAAAATTGATGTATGCTATGTAGTGGTATAGATATAGATTGGACTCATCCGATAACCTATTGCAATGCACATACAATTATGTATTCAAAAAATATTGTTTTGCCTTATCACAACACCTACTCAGAGAAGCAACTTGAAAGCCATTCATAAATTTAGTAAGTTTATCACATGCATATCATTTAGCATTACACACAACAGGTCATCAACCCACAACGACAACGAGGATACATTATAAATACTAAAGTTTTCATCACACAACAAATAACAATCAATGAAATGAACTTCAGTTCAACCAATCCTCGGTGCTGGAAACACTTGCTTTGAACTAGAAGAGTTTGTCTAGGAAGGGCCAGCTATTGTCAATCTCGAGACCAATGCAGGACTGATCATCCAGGCTGAAACAGCCTATTTCATGACCCATATTCTAATAGCCACGGTAGGGAACCATAGCAATGTCCGAGGTATAGATACAATTGCTTCTCATAAATGGTAGTAACATTATGTCAACAATAGCTAGATCGCCTTTCACCATCATTGGATAGTTTTGTCCAAGGAATAGCGAGTTTCCTCCAAGAGTATCAATACTAAACCAGGGAGAAGGTGTTGGCTCTAGCACAGTAGTATCCATCCCGAATACCTTGCAACGGATGTTGGAATAGGTTCGGAGAGTGCGACCATGGGAGACAACACTTGCTTCCTTAGTAACATCAACAGTGCCTTGTATACAGACAAGAAGAGGTGATCCATCAGAATAAATTGCCAAGCGCCATTGAGTATATGGGTCCTCATGCTCGTGATCACCATCATAATCATCATCATCATCTCCCCCTTGGTTATAAAATTTTTCAAGTATAGGTGGTGGAATGTTCACAGGACCATGGAAACACAAGAAGGTTAATTAGTAAGGGGAAACTAGCTCACCCGCATGCATGTGGATGAAACAATTATAATTACGGTGGAAGAAAAACGTACCGAAAGCACCAGGATTCCATGCAAACACAAGACCCTCATATTGAATTGCATCACAGTACACATCCGTGTATAGAAACTGATTTTTGAGCAAAATCCATCGAGTCTAAGTATGAAGGACATCAACAAGCTTGTCGAAGATAGCGAAAACACAAGCATTCCTATAACCCCAAGAGCGGCCAGGAAGTCGACAAATTGCTATCTTGTGTAGATGATAGTCACCATGATCGTAGTTGAACATACGTAGAATACCGGTGTGCTCAACCTCTGGGCAGTCTGAGATTTTTGGAAGTGGAACCCGGGGACGAGTGTACACATTCACAAGTTCCCACTCGTAGTTGTACCCAATATAAACAACCCAATGTCCGTTTGCGCCTGCCCAAGCCTTACCCTCAAGTGATGGCATCCTAACATCACACGTATCATTATCAAATGGCATCAACTTGCACAAGGCGAGGCTTGCGTCGTCCGTGTGCCAGTGATCAGGGTCATGGAGAAGAAGATAGGGGAGATCAAACCACTCCTGGACTCTTGGGTTCTTTGTAATGATGTTATTAGTTGAGTCTAGAATGTTCTTGAATGAACCTGCCATGCTAGCCGAGGTGATGACATCGCATGGATCAATGAGTTCCTCCACCACCTCATCTTTCAGATCGGGGCAAGAATAATGGGGTCGTTCCTGCTTGTTCCCTCCATGGAGAAGACGATCGAACAATGGCAGAAGGAAGGGTGAAGGCAAATGGAGGAGGGAGGAAGAGCATGCGACAACAGTTCCAAATCGAGAGGGAAAGGCCAAGAGGTGGTGGACGGTTGCCACGTTACACGAAGAGGTAAACTGGCCTACATAGACGTCCGTTCGGAAATTGTACAAAAGGACTCGTCGTCGCCTCACTGACATGTTGGAAGAGGACCACATGTCAACGAAACATGGTGTGTAATTTCTCATGCAAAATGTGATCTGGCTGCGTTGGCCCGAGGTGCCACATTAGTTTAATGGTGTGTCGTTCAGTTTTGATACATGATTAACTGGTACTGTATGCGGAGAAAATATAAACTACTCTACCACTACTCCACCTCTAGTACTAGTATGAAAAAAGATATATAGGGTGGAGCTTCAGCGCTTTCTTGCTAAGGGTTGCCCACTTGCTTCTCACACTATCACCCTCTCTCCAGATCTAAAAAGACGGCCTCTCTCTCCCTCCTCACCGGTGGTCATAGATCCGCCGGGGAAGAAAAGGACGTGCAACGTTGATACACTAGTCATTGGCGAGCGAGGTCATGCACTGATGACAAGGCCGTCCTCCCAGACCTAGCGCCCGCGCGGGATGGCCTCCATTCCCAAGCTCGCTGCCATAGTGTGTGCGGAGGATGACGACCACGAGCGAAGCCACTTCCCGCCAACCCTCAGGTATGCTACCTCTTTTCGAACCATACCCTTGTTCTATTGCCCCATTTGCCACGTCGCTGCATGTGGATCTTTTTCCACTCCACCATCTTCCCAATTTTCTATCCTCTGCTCTGCTGGTCACGTGGACGAAAACCTTAATTTTCACTATTAATGGAAACCCTACTTCATGCATACTAATCCATGTCTGGGTTGAATAAGGAAAGGAAGGGAGAATGTACTGTCCAAGAGACTAGGCATCGAACCCTCATCTAGGTTGAAAAGGGGAAAATCAGTAGCTAAGGAACGAGTCTTGTGTCTCTTGGTTGAAAAGGGGTAGAAAGGCATGACAACGCAATAGAGAATGACCAGGTCAATCGGTTTGTTGTCCACACATAGGGAAAAGGTGGCTAAAGAGAACAGAAATGGGACGTAATCCACGTATGCTGCATGGATATTTGTTGCTCTGGCAACCATACCTCCCTCACCACTCTATACATCTGTGGAGGTACATCGTACTGGTGTGACCACTGTCCGAATGGGCCTCCCATGCTCTTATTGCCACTTTTTTGTTGTTATTATAATGCCAGCGGTGAAGTCAGGCAATGCTACTGCTAAAGTGATGCCACATTTAACTAATGCCGCACTCAGTCTAATGCCATGGATAAATTTAAGCAATGCCATTTAATGTCATTGGAATATTTCAGGGTTAGCTGTTGATTGTGGATGTATTAAAGATTTTTCAGCTAAGGCATTCTAATGTTGTTGCACAACCAGTATAAGAACGATGAAACTAGTTACTACCTTGAGATTTTTGCACTGTTAATGCTTATAGATTACATACCTCATTTCCATGAGACAAGTCATTTTTTTGTACAATGTCACCAAAATGCTAAGGCGCTGATGTCATTTTATTTTGGTTAAACTGCACAAAAAATTATGAAGAGAAGAGGAAAGGTCAAGAGTGGGCACCTCCTCCTCCGGCTGTTCTCTTGATTTGTTCGGTCAAGTTTTTATGTTTGACCCATTATCAAGATTGGGATAGAAATGTTTAAGTCCCCTCGAGTTCAAAATGGTATTTACCTTGAAGGTACATGGTTTGCATTTTTTTATACTATCATTAGTTAATAATGCTAGTTACCTTCAGACTTTTGTATTTGGTTGCTCTTGCACAACTAGTATACCAATGCTGAAACTTGTTACCTCTACATTTTGTATTGTTAATGCTTATAGAAATCTTCCAGTGCTAGGGCTTATGGAAATTTGTTCACTAAAACCATTGTACTGTACCCTGTAATAAAAAAACTACTCTACTAGTGCACTAGCCACTGGATTAGTGTATATTTGTACTTTTCGAATGGTGTTGCATTAGCGTATGGACTGCAAAAACGTCTTATATTAAGGAACAGAGGGTGTAGAGTTCACTCAAATTATCCCGGTAAAGCTAGTCACACCTTTGTCAAAATTAATGTTCATTATGTTATGAGAGGAGGTCTGTATGTTTGTCTCTATTGCCTGTCGAGTACATACCTGACATCATGATGTAATGTTAAGTCATTTCTTTTTGTATAGTGTCACTGAATTGTCAAGGCGGTGATGGCATTTTATTTTAGTTGAACTGCACAAAATATGCTTAAAAGAAGAGGAAAGGTCGGGAATGATTCAATTTTTCAGAAAAAACTATGTATGCCTTCCTGACATCAGTCGTTGTTGCCCTATTTATTCCTTCAAATAGGTGGTTAGAAACAATCTTGCTACCTTTTGCCATTAAGAAATTGGAATGCTTATATTTGTGAATCTATGCTTCAACAAGTGCCACTTTTATAGTACTCACACTTTCAACATCTATGCAAACAGGGATGCTCGATTTTAGTGGAAGTGCACAAAAAGTCCAAATGGTTCAACATTAGCAGCATGTGTTCTTCCAAACCTCTATATCAAATTGGTGGCACTATGAGCTGTTCATTACGAAGTTGCATGGTTTGCTACTGTCTTGCTACTCTTTTTGTACTGTCATTAGATAGTAATATTAGTGGTTTGCGTGTGAATTTATTGGTAGGGTGGACCTACATTGGAGGTGCATGACATGATTCAATGATTGGATGCTCAATTTCGCTTGTACCGATTTCACCTCTTCTATCACTTCAAACATGGATATCCTTGGTCTGATGAAGAATAGGCGCTATATTTATGCTTTGAACCAGCAAATAAATTCAATATGAAATTGTTCGGGGCAAAACATGACAGTATCAAATTGTCCAGTGCAAAACATGACAGATGCTAAGCGAAAGAGACGTGTTTAAACCAAAAATACAAGGTGGGGTATATATTTACTAGCTTCTTGATATTTGTGCAGATAGAGATGTCTGCCCATTTCTATTTGGCAAACAAACAAAGTGATCACAATTTTGGTTGAACTGCATAAGAGAATAGTATAGTCACTTCATGCAGTGCTATTTGAAAATAGACACAGAAAGATTGGATAGTCACTTCATGGACTGCACAAAAGTAGTATTGTATTATTTATTAGCGAAAACTAGCTGCTTCATTGCTTTGGTCTGATTATACAATGCGCATCATTTTTCCTAAGTTAAAGTTTGTATTCCGAAAATAGTCTCGCCATGAGATCGAGAGAAGACCAAATCATATTGCAGTGGACGTTCCTCTATCATGTGTGGTTCATTCTCATGGTTCCAGCTGTTGGTGAAACCACTTACATTTGCAAGAGGAATTGTAGACTTCACAAACAAATTTGTCTTTCACTCTGTACTGAATATTGGCCAAGAGAAGCATCCATGTTAGTAGGAAGAACAAATGTTTTTTCTAGATCTTTGCTTTTGGAGCTACATATTTGTATATGATCTGTGAATCATTGAGATGCGTTAACATGTTGATCTTATGTATGGGAATCATACTAGTTTGTTTTGAATTTGGGCTACTAATGTGAACATATTACAATGCCAGGCCTGTGAGTCTCGCATGAACATTTCGAACGGATCGGCTCTTGCTCCTGTGCATAGCATGATCCTTATTTCTATGTTCTCAGTGTTTACAAGTTACTAACACTTCCTTATTTCTGTTCGCTCAGTGTTCACAAGTTACTGATCGATCAGTAGCTAGCCTACTAATGCACTCCTGGCAGTTTTAGTTGCGACGCAAGATCCAAAGTGGCAGCTTTTTGAATAAAAATGCCTACCTCTAAAGAAACTTCCCTACGATGCATAGCAACAAGAGGGGAGTGTGTCTACGTAACCTCGTAGATCGAAAGTGGAAGCGTATTTAATGCAGTTGATGTAGTCATACTCTCTGTGATCCAATCATGATCCAACCGATCTAGTGCGAATGGACGACACCTCCGAGTTTAGCACATGTGCGGCTCGGTGACGTCTCCTCCTCCTCCTTGATCTAGCAAGAGAAGGCAGAGAAGTAGATGGGATGTGATGCAGGGTGGAACCTTAATGGATGATCTTTCATGAGTTCCAGGGGGATTCCTCCAAGAACACGAAGAACATGGGAAGGAACAAGGAGAAATCACCAGAGGAACAATTAAGACCAAGTCCAATCACACATCTACTAGACTCAAATCCACATAAGATCGACAAAGATACATGAACAATAAAGGGAAAGATACAAGGTAGAGTTCCTCCCAAATCCAAGGGTGACCAGATCTTGATGATCTAGATAGATCCTTCCCATGATGGGGTCTTGAATCCCTCGGGATCTTCTCACATGGAGGCCTTGAACTCCATGGGAGTCTCTCTCTCTCTCAAGAGGACTAGAGGTAGGAGCAAAGCTCAACTAGAATGAGCTATCACGATGCTAACCCTAAATGGAGGAGGAGTATATATTGTCGGTGTTCTAGGACCGGGGGTGCCCAGACTTGCCTGCCTGCGGCCCATGGTGTGGCTCCATCGGCGGCCTAGTACGACCCAAATTCAGTAGCAACGACTCAAGACCCTCACGAGGTGGACAACACCAAGACCTCCCAGGGGGCAGCCTCACTAGGCTGGCTCCTAGGGGCGGATATATCTATGCAAGGGGAACCTCGTGAGGTTGGCGTGACGTGAGCCATGACGACCAAAGGCTAGGCGGGCGCCAGCAGTCGCAGTCTACCAGTTTCCTCTTTGGTGTCAAGGAGGCACGCACAATCGAGGAATCCCAAGGAATCAAGAAAAGATTTCCATATTGGTGCAACAAGACCAAGACCAGCAGGACAGCAGGTCGGAGGTCATCGCGGAGCCCATAGCAGCGTCACCACCAGAGCCTTTGGCAGGCGAAGACTACTTTTGTAAGGAGAGCTTGTACTAGTTGTCCCCCTTCAAACTTGGCCGTTGTGGGATCCCTTCCCACCTAAACATTTGGTAACAGGACCAACGCCACTATAAATAGGACTTAGCCACCACCATAGGTGGGAGATCCGTTCCAACTAGACCAGCTCACCAGCTCATCGAGCCCAAGAACACCTCACCTCCTGAGGTTGTTCATCCACTGTACTAGTTCATCCTCTGCTCCTTGAGGCAATCCACCCACAAACTAGAGTAGGGTATTACACCGCAAGGTGGCCCGAACCAGTATCTCTTGTTTTTTGGGTTTGTCGTGCTAGGCTGTGGAATCGTTGAGCGAGCTAGTTGGGGAGACAATGTTCTTTGTGCGCACCCTAGAGTTCGAACTTCTCAAGGGTTTGTCGGAACCCGTGATCCGACATTTGGCTCGCCATGTAGGGGTGCATTGAAACCTCTCTTCCGCCGAACGACGCCCCACTACTCCACCGCTTCCATGGCTGACACTCGTTGAGCCCGTGCCGAGCGTCGTGCCACTCTCAATGCTTGCGTCACCTAGACAGCGGCCATCGGCAGGACTCCTCGTCGCTCTCCATCACCCGCTGCCAACGCCGCCACCGGCCTGGCGGGGACCGAGAAGCAAGCCTCGTCGCTGCACCCCTCTGTGTGGCGGGATTGACACACTGCCAACCCATCGTTGACTCCAGCCGGCTCATCATCCCACGCTCGCCGCAGACCTGCGGACGCAGGCTGCACTTCTCATAGCGCATGAGCTCCTGCGTTACCGCCCCGTCGACGACCTCTATCAAGACAGGTTGGACCACATCGACGAGCTCGTCAGCGCCGCCGGGGGCTCTCCTGCACCGTCCCTTTCGCTGCCTCGTCCACCTCCTGCAGCGGGTGATGTAGCCCATGGAGCACCTCCGCCACCTCCACATCAAGATGTCGCCCTTGCACCAAGACACGCGGCCCCGCGGCGTGACCCACCGTGCCAGGTGCCCACGCGTGAAGAAGGAAGCTGTTGGGAAATCCTGTGGCCGCAAGAAGATACTCCTGCACTCCCAGCACCACCATGTCAAGACTGCGCGCCACCTGCGGTGGCGGCGCGTGGGTACCAAGACCAGGCTCCATATCCACGACAGGCTCTAGTGACCTCCACGGGCTGTCACGCCTTCACCCCCGAGCTGCGCAGCGTTGTCTGGCCCGGCAAGTTCAAGCCCGACCTATCTCCGTGCTACGACGGCACCCCTGACCCTGCTGAGTTCCTGCAGCTCTACAAGCTGATCATCGAGGAGGCCAACGGCGACGAGAAGGTTATGGCAAATTGGTTTCCCATGGCTTTCAGAGACGGCGCGCGCTCGTGGCTCCTGAACCTGCCCGCGGGATCGATCTCCTCCTGGGGCGAGATGCGCTAGCGCTTCATCGCCAACTTCCAAGGCACTCGCGGCCGCCCGCCTACCGCTGGTGACCTGTGGCGCATCAAGCAGCAGCCGGGGGAAACCCTACAGAAGTACATCCAACATTTCAACAGCGTTCACCTCAAGATTCCCAAGGTGACGGACGAGGCCATTATCTCTGCGTTCTCTGATGGCGTCCAGGATGTCAAGGTGAAGGAAGAGCTCGCCATACACAAGGACTTGTGCACGGCTCTGGAGATGTTCAACATGGCGACCAAGTGTGCGAGAGTTGAGGAGGGACGCCTCTCCCTCCTCGAGCTTCCAGCTACCGACTCGGAAGACAAGAAGGCCAAGACCAAGGACGTGAAGCACAAGGGGACTGCTGTGCTCGCGGCGCAACGTGAGTTGAAGCGGGACTGCGACCACCCAGAGTCATCCCAGGCCAACTACCCATTCTGCGCCTTCCACAACATACGCAGCCACAACACCAACGACTTTCAGTAGCTCAGGGCCATCTGCGACAGGCGCTTTGGTCGACGCCCCGAGCGTAACGACCGAGTCCACATCCATGGAGGAGGCAGAACTGGTGGACACTTGGACGACCGCAGCACCCGTCAGACGTGGCGCGACCAGCCTCAGGAGAATACCTGGCAGGACCAACCTCGCGAGGGTGCCTGGAGGGACTAGCCTCGTGACGAACGCCCTTAGGGCAATGCTGGCCTCCCTCCGCTGCCGCCACCACCAAGGAGGAACGACGACCACCACAAGGATGAGGGGGCTGGGGGCTTCCAGGAGCCTCACGCCATTGCCTGCATCCTGGGTGGCGCTCAGGCCCCAGCCGCCTAGCGCATCTTCAAGAATGTTGCTCGTGAGGTGAACGTGGGCCTCCCCAGGCTCGAAGCCACTCGCCCACTCAGGTGGCCAAGTACACTATCACCTTCATCTCGTCCGACCAACTCAAGTGTGCGGCAACTGCCGGTGCCCTCCTGATGCTCTGCTCTCCCATCATCAGCAATGTCCTTGTCACCAAGACCCTCATTGATGGTGGAGCAGGGCTCCATGCTCTCTCCATCGAGACGTTCGACTGCCTCCAAGTGCCATATGATCAGCTGCAGCCAACCAAGCCCTTCTCAGGAGTGACCGAAGGCTCCACCACGCCGATAGGGAACATACACCTCCCTATCACCTTCTACAAGCGTGAAAACTACCGCACTGAGCTCATTGACTTCGACGTCGCCCACATCCGCCTTCCGTACAATGCCATCCTTGGGTATCCGACCTTGCCCAAGTTCATGACGATGGCCCATCATGGTTACAATGTCCTCAAGATGCCAGGGAGTTGGGGCGTCATCACGGCTGCTTGCGAGGAGAAGGATGCGCTGTGCTCTCTCGAGCGCGCCTACCAGGCTACGGCAGCCGAAGACCCGGACAATGAAGGTGCCATCTACCCTCCTGAGGCTGCCCCCAAGGAGAAGAAGCAGCTGCGCAGCCAGGAGCCTTAGGAGAGCGGTGTCTCTAGGGGCACCACCTCAGGACCTGCGCCCACGGATGAGGCGCCTCCCTCCCTTGCATAGGAAGGTGCACCCAGCGCCCTCCTCAGGCTGGGCTCGGGGGCTCTCTGTTGGAGGGCCTCTGACTTAGCCAATGTCACGAGGGAGGCGCTCGGGCACCATGTGGAGGCATGCTTCACCGCATGCTTCCCTCATAAAGGCACAAGTCATGGAGTGCCTGGTGCTCAGCAGTCCATCACCATGGCGACCGAGGAGCTTCAAGAGATGAGAACCATGCGCGGTGATCACCGCCGACCACCTGACGTAGCTCCTTGTCCTAGCGAGCACGACGAGCTGCGCATCCGCGTCAACATCCTAGGGCTCAACAGAGCCACATCTGAGGAGTGCTTCTGGCCCTCGCGCGTTGGTCGGTGCGAGGGTCCCTCTCACAGCTACGTCAGCATGCCCTTTGGCCTGCCAAACGTGGCTGTCACCTTCCAGCGCCACCTGCGGAGCTTTCTAGCAGCTCAGGAGGCCAGGCGTCACGAAGTCCTGGCAGAGATGGCGACAATTCTTCATGAGCCTCCTGGGCCCCCACTGCCTCCCGAGGCTCTGGACACAGGCGGCTCGTGACGAGCAACTTCTTTGGCATGCGTCTTCAGCTGCTTCAACATCCCTCCAGCAATGGTGCTAGGTGACTATTTTCGATTCATTCAGTTGGGGGCGCCCCTCAAGCAGCGTTATCCCCATGTCGCACGGGCCTGTCCCTGTGACGTGTATCCTTTTGCATCTCTAGCTTACCCTGTTGGGGGCGCCCCTCAGGCTGCATCATCCCCAGGCCGTGTGGGTCCGTCTCTATGGCATGTATCGTTCTTGCATTTATCCAAGCTAGCTTGCCTCCTCCCATGAATTACTTTATAATTGTCACTTGCTTGCCTGTTACCCTTCATAGCCTCCCGCATTGCTGACCAGCCTCCTGCTCATCCCACAACGGAGGATACACATGCTGGCACGACGCTTGTGCTCGGGTTCATCACTACAACACTGATAAACATGTGCGATCGAGCTCTGGTTCGTGGCCTGCTCCACGCATGTCACCTTATCAGATCATCAGTGCCTTCATCCTCTTGCGAAAAGATCGGCGGCAGGACAGCGAACGCGATTATGAGCCGTATTCTCCCCTCGAACTAACCTGCAGGGATCTCCGAAGCTTGGCTACGGGTGGCCTCGCCAGCCGCCCTCCTTTCATGTGATTCGCTTACGCGTTAAAGGGGGGCTGTTAAGCATCGCGCCTCAGGAGCTCCTACTGACTCTCCAGCCCTCACCCCTGGCCTTGACCACGGCATCGCGACCTAGCATACCAACGGCGGCTAAGCTTGCTTGAGGGTCGAGACCTGTCGGGGATATACCCCGCGGTATGACCCGGCCGGAGATATGACCCGACTGGGACTTGGTGTTTCATTGGTGACCCGACAGATGTTAAGTCGGCAGATGTTAAGTCAGATTATAAGCCGGTAGATGGTAAGTCAGATGTTAAGTCGGCATATGTTAAGTCGACAGATGTTAAGTCAGATGATAAGCCAGATGGTAAGCCGGCAGATAGTTATAACCCGGCAGACAGAGTCGCTTGGGGTTAATAAGCCCGAACACATTAAGAAGCCCATGGAGAGAAGCCCATGATACGAAGTCAGAATAATTTAAGTCTTAATCCGAGTTGGACACTACATCTAACCCGTCCCTTCAACTTATATAAGGAGGGGCGGGGCACCCCAAGAGGGGGGACAAGTAAGAAAATAATCGTTAAGGTTAGACACAACCAAGAGAGCTGGTTTACGGCGACTCCCTCATGATGATAATGAGACCTAGCCACAAACAGCATGTAGGGTTGTTACCGGATGATGTTTCCCGGGGCCCGAAGCTGTCTAAACCCTTGTCTTGTGTTGCTTCTCTCGATTCCGCTCAAACCCTCTCAAGCTACCACATAGATGAGTTGGCCTCACCACTAAGTCCTCACACTAGGGCATCTGCCGTGATAATTCCACGATAGGACCCGAGGACGCAGAGCACTTAGATGAGCAAGGAAGGGGGGAGCCGGCGTGAGCCTCACCTAGTAACACTGTCGCTGAAGCGCGAATCAGATGCTGTACAAGGAACCACCTCGGGCTCGACAAGATAAGTCACATATTCGCGTTAGCACGACATCGCAATTGGAATTGTCGGTTCGGGTAGCCTTGATCTGGAAATGTCTCCTTCCTTTTCTGCCTTTGGGACGCTACTAGCGCGCCAAAGGGGACCTCTTGAGCATCGTGCCTCTGGAGCTCTTACCGGACCTTGGGCCGCTCACCTCCTGGCCTTGACCACGACATCGCGACCTGGCATACCAGCGATGACTGAAGCTTGCCTAGCGACTGGGACCTGCCGGCGTAGAGCGCTAAGCTACAGCGAGGACGAAAAGGGGGACAGTGCCAAAATAAGATATGCAACCACAATTCTTATAGTAGGAATAATAAACACCAGAGCAAAAGCATTAAAGGTTCTTTACACACCACCACGGGGTTCATTCCGATTCCTGGCAGGGAACCCAAGAAGAAAAAACTTCAAGGGTCCTAGCTATGGGCATCACCGCCGACACCATCATCAACAGTGGGCCCCGAGGGGCCGACTCCAACCCCATCCATATCATCGACAATGTTGAGCTGACGCCGCTGCCACGCTCCGGGCATGCCGAGAGCTCAGTGGCACGTAGCTGTCGTCGCTCATCTCCGGAGTCTCCTCAAGATCAGGAGATTCGCTGGACTCCCAGGAGCCATCGCTGCTGCTGGAGGAACATCCACCAGGGCCGGGGGCAGTCTCAACGCCTGCTGCCATGCCATCCTAGCGGCCCCCTCCAAGGCAGCACTCCAGGTGGTGGCCTTCCTCGTTGAAGACCTTAAAGAACATCATGGAGGCGCCATCGTATTAGAAGTGGATGGCGAGGGCCCCCTCCGCGCAGCAAGTGCGGGCGACCTCGCCCCATCCATGAGTCATGAAGAACTTGTCCTGGGGGACGACCTCAACCTCCGCCCCGTTGCCGGAGTGCTACACTCGGCGTGCTGCAACCACACCTCAAGTGTTCCTCTTGGCGGCATCTCTTTGACAAAGAATCACAAAAGCTTGATCCACGTGTGTGGTCGCATCGCCGCCCATACCACGAACTCGTGTGAGGAGCTCTTGGCATGGGTTCATGGGCCAGTGGCTTGTGCAACCATAGCATGGCAACCATGGCCATGGCGCAAGCGGCACGGGGTGCTGCCTCCTCCTCTGGAGCCTTGCGCTTGGGCGCACAAGGGCAGCGGGTAGCTGGGAGGGGGTCGCTCGTACAAAGGCCTCGTCACCTCTAGCCTCACGCTAAAATCACGGGAGCGGCCCAACCTCTTCTTCGGTGGACGCAACTCTGGCTCCTCAAGGGGGGTCTTTCCCTTCTCCGCGGCAGAGAACCTCCTAATCGGCGCCATGTGGGCAGCGACAAGGCGGCAAAGCGAGGAGGAAGAAGAAGGAGCAATCGGCAAGAAGGCGGAGATGAGCGAGCGGGCTCCGTCCCTGTCCTCATTTATAGCCTGGGGGAGGCCAACCGCCGGCCTCCACGGTCGCACGTAATGATGATTTTCTTCTACATGTAGCAGCATCTCGTCAAGTCGGACGGTTGACGAGGCAGCATGGGGAAGCGGAGGCGCCCACATTTCATCAATCGCCACACGTCAATCAAGGCCGCAGGCGGTTGGGGCCCGTAGCGCTCCACACTTGCCCTTTGGCTTCGCCTCGAAGCCAAGCTCGAGCGCGCCTTGGGCCCGGGGGCTACTATCGGTGTTCTGGGACCAGGGGTGCCCAAATTTGCCTGCCTGTGGCCCGTGGTGGCTCCATCGGCGGATCAGTATGGCCCAACTTCAGTAGCAATGACTCAAGATCCTCGCGAGGGGCGAAGCCTCGCAAGGAGAACGACACGAAGACCTCCTACGGGGCAGCCTCACTAGCCTGGCTCCTGAGGAGCAGAGATATCTGTGCAAGGGGCACCTTGCGAGGTTCGTGTGACATGAGACATGACAACCAAAGGCCAGGCGGGCGCTAGTGGGCGCGGTGTACCAGTTTGCTCTTTGGTGTCAGGGAGGCAAACACAGTCGAGGAGTCCCGAGGAATCAAGGAAAGGTTTCCATATCGGTGCAACAAGACCAAGACCAACAGGACGGCAGGATGGAGGGCATCGCGGAGCCCACAACAGTGTCACCACCAGAGCCTTTGGCTGGCGAAGACTTCTTTCATCAAGATAGCTTGTACTAGTTGTACCCCTTCAAACTTGGCCGTTGTGGGATCCCTTCCCACCTAAACATTTGGGAAGAGGAGCAAGGCCACTATAAATAGGACTTAGCCACCACCGTAGGTGGAGGATCCATTTCACTCGGACCATCTCACCGGCTCATCGAGCCCAAGAACACCTCACCTCCTAAGGCTGTTCATCCACTGTACTAGTTCATCCTCTACCCCTTGAGGAAATCCACCCACAAACTGGAGTAGGGTATTACACCGCAAGGTGGCACGAACCGGTATAAACCCCCGTGTCTCTTGTTTTTTGGGTTAGTCGTGCTAGGCTGTGGAGTCGTTGAGCGAGTGAGTTGGGGAGAGAGGGTTCTTCGTGCGCCCCCAGAGTTCGAACCTCCCAAGGGTTTGCCAGAACCCGTGATCCGACATATATAGTGGTAGTCCATGAAGGGGTGAGTGCGGGGCGAATTGGTACATGGGCCTCGGCCCAAGTCATGCACGCAGCCATGATGCGGATGATCTGGGAGTTCGTCCGGATAATTCGGGCGTCGGGGGTCCGGATGGTCCGTGTGTCTGTCTGGATCGTCTGGCTATGTCGTAGCTGCTAGAGTTGACCTCGATGGTCGAGTTGTTGTGCAGATGTCTGGGTGGGTCCGAATGATCCACGAGCAGGTCCGGATGATCCGGCTTCGTTTGGAGGGGTGTTGTTGTCTTCGGGCACATTACTCGGATCATCCAGTGTAGGATCAAAATTATGTCTAGAGGGATGATTAGACTACTTGATCAAATAAAAATGTTTCCTTTTTCGAATTTTAGTTGTGGGCACATTTTAGCAATTATGACAAGTCAGGCAATCAACCTACACATGCAATTTTAAGAGTATAGAAATGAAAAGTAAAACATTGTATATGATGGTAAAGGGAAGGGTTTTGAGAAGGCAAAGGCAATGGAGACACGACCACTTTTGTCGTGGTTTCGATAGGTGGTGCTATCGTGCGTCCATGTTGATGGAGACTTCAACCCACGAAGGATAACAGTTGCGCAACTCCATGAAGGGCTTGTCGTGGTGGGTGCACGACATATGCCAAAGGGTGGCTAAACAGAGGAGGAGGCTCGAGGGCACCGGTGGGCTCCAGAGGCGAGGTCGGCATGAGCGAGCGAGGGACACAAGAAATACCCATGTTCGGGGCTCTTCGTAGAGATAACACCCCTAGTCCTGCCGAGTTTGGTTTATATGTATTAGTACAAAGTTGCTCCTAGAGCTATTCGGAGGAAGAAGGAAGACTGGCCAAGGCATAGGATGCTCCTGCACCTAGTGTGTGTGTGGGTGTGTGCTACAGATCTGATCGCCCGTATGCACGAGGGCTCCTCGGAGGTTTTATAGGTCAACCCCCCAGAGGTACCATGGTAATGTTACAAGGCCGCGGGGCCAGGTTGCCAGTGTCCGGGAAGCCGGTGCTGGGACCCACCGGGTACTAGTGATCGTCGGGTTCTCTAGGCGTGGGCCCTGCCCATCAAGAGGCACTGTGCTCCATCTTGTCGAGCGTCACGGAGTGTCCGGGTTGAGTCTGCAGTGATGACGGATGTACTATAGCCACGTCGGCCTTGGTCAGCAGGGCGGGTGGGGCATTGTTGCCACGCCCTTTCTAGTCAGAGGAGTTGGTGGGGCACTATAACCACGCTCATCCCCTTGGCGGAGACTCATCCCATCGTATCTTTGATGGGACAGGAGCTGACCCGTGGCCAGGTTGAGGAACACGCCACGAGAGAGCTGGCTTGCTGGAGAAGTCTTGCTTTGCGAGGTTCGGCTGGCCTGTGCCAGCTGGCAGGGCCGGGTCGCCGTCTTGGTTGGGCTGAAGTAGTTTGGACGAGTTGAGGGACTTGGTCGGGTAGAGGAACCTGGCAAAGTGTGAGCCGGCTTTAGGGGCGACCCTGGCCCCGATGTTTTTGAAAAGGATCCGGGTTATGTTGCCTACCCGGTGTTCATCGCCCCGACAGTAGTCCCCGAAGCTGTGAAGGTCCGTCGACTTTGAGTAGGAGGGCCTTCATAGTTTCCCCCCTGTGGAGGCGGCCATTGATGAAACTTGCGACCGTCAGGTCCGGCAACCCCCACTGTCACTACAAAAAAGACACATCTGTGATATTTTGGGCCGAACAAATTTTTTTCTGTCATACTTATTACACTTCTATGACGGCAATTGTGAAAAAAGCCGGTATCATCATAGATGTGGTGGGGTGCTACTTCTATGACAGAAAATGGTCTTTTCATTTTGGGTGGGCTGGAGACGCAACTGCATAACATTCTTTGGGCCTTCCATGACGGAAAAAACCGTGGTAGAAGCGAGGGCGTGGAAAATATCGGCGAGTTCCCAATTACGGTGGGTGGTCAGGGCCGAGCGATGCGCCTTTCTCTCGTACATACGCGCATGCGTGCGAGGCATTGGGCTCTAACTAAACCCGAGCAAGGCGTTGGGCTCTAACTGAACTCAAGCGATTGCACTGCAGGCTACGCGTTACTGAACTCAAGCGATCGATCGATCCCTTGCTGTCAACTGAACCCGAGTGATTCCTTCTCTACTACTGCTAACTGAAGCCGATCGAACACTGCTGACTCCTTCCCTTGATGAATAGTGAGCATTGTTGAGGGGGTTTGGATGAACAGTTCCTGGTGGGGGGTTGCATGAACAAGACCTCGTGGTAGTAGAGGCCGTTGCCGCTGGATGAACAATACCCCGATCGATCGAGCCGGTGAATGAACAGGACCCCGTGGAGGGCTAGATGAATACGAACCCGTGGAGGGCTGGATGAACAGTAGCCCATGGAGGGGTGCTTGAACAAGACCCCGTGTAGAGGGCTAGATGAACAGTAGCTGATGGAGGAGCGCGCGGTGCAGGCTGCATGAACAGGAGCCCGTGGATGAACAGTCGCAGGTGGAGGCTGGAGGAGGTCGACGGTGGAGATGAACAGTATCCCGTGGAATCCCGTTTTGCGGTACACCACACCCCTCTCGATGAACAGGACCCCCGTTTCGACCGTAGCACTCCAACACAAGTCTGTTTTCTCCCTTTTTCGGTACGCCACACCCCTCCCGACCAACAGGACACCGTTTCGACCGTAGCAGGTCTGTTTCCTCCGTTTTACGGTACACCTGATGACCCACAAGTATAGGGGATCTATTGTAGTCCTTTCGATAAGTAAGAGTGTCGAACCCAACGAGGAGCAGAAGGAAATGATAAGCAGTTTCCAGCAAGGTATTCTCTACAAGTACTGAAATAAGTGGTAACAGATAGTTTTGTGATAGGATAATTTGTAACGAGCAACAAGTAACAAAAGTAAATAAAGTGCAGCAAGGTGGCCCAATCCTTTTTGTAGCAAAGGACAAGCCTAGACAAACTCTTATATATAGAAAAGCGCTCCCGAGGACACATGGGAATATCGTCAAGCTAGTTTTCATCACACTCATATGATTCGCGTCCGGTACTTTGATAATTTGGTATGTGGGTGGACCGGTGCTTGGGTACTTCCCTTACTTGGACAAGCATCCTACTTACGATTAACCTCTATTGCAAGCATCCGCAACTACAACAAAAGTATTAAGGTAAACCTAACCATAGCATGAAACATATGGATCCAAATCAGCCCCTTACGAAGCAACACATAAACTAGGGTTTAAGCTTCTGTCACTCTAGCAACCCATCATCTACTTATTACCCCCCAATGCCTTCCTCTAGGCCCAAACAATGGTGAAGTGTCATGTAATCGACGTTCACATAACATCACTAGAGGAGAGACAACATACATCTCATCAAAATATCGAACGAATACCAAATTCACATGACTACTAATAGCAAGACTTCTCCCATGTCCTCAGGAACAAAAGTAACTACTCACAAAGCATAAACATGTTCATAATCAGAGGGGTATTAATATGCATATAGGATCTGAACATATGATCTTCCACCAATTAAACCAACTAGCATCAACTACATGGAGTAATTAACAGTACTAGCAACCTACTAGCACCAATCCCGAACTTGGAGACAAGAATTGGATACAAGAGATGAAGTAGGGTTTTGAGAGGAGATGGTGCTGATGAAGATGTTGATGGAGATTGCCCTCTCCCGATGAGAGGAGCATTGGTGATGATGATGGCGATGATTTCCCCTCCGGGAGGGAAGTTTCCCTGGCAGAACAGCTCCGCTAGAGCCCTAGATTGGTTCCGCCTCGTGGCGGCGGAGATTTGTCCGAGAAGAAGGCTTATGATTTTTTTTCCATCGAAAGACTTCATATAGCAGAAGATGGCCACCGGAGGGCCACCAGGGGGCCCACGAGGTAGGGGGGCGCGCCTAGGGGGTAGGGTGCGCCCCCACCCTCGTGGGCAGGGTGTGCCCCCCTGGTGAAGTTCTTGCTCTCAGTATTTTTTATATATTTGGAAAACGTCTTCCGTGAAGTTTCAGGACTTTTGGAGCTGTGTAGAATAGGTCTCTGATATTTGCTCCTTTTCTAGCCCAGAATCCCAGCTACCGGCATTCTCCCTCTTTATGTAAACCTTGTAAAATAAGAGAGAATAGGCATAAGTATTGTGACATAATGTGTAATAACAGCCCATAATGCAATAAATATCGATATAAAAGCATGATGCAAAATGGACGTATCAACTCCCCCAAGCTTAGACCTAGCTTGTCCTCAAGAGAAAAGCCGAAATCGAAAAATATGTCCACATGTTTAGAGATAGAGGTGTCGATAAAAATAAAATACGGACATGAGGGCATCATGATCATTCTTAGAACAATAACTTATATAATTCTTGCCATATGATTTCTTATGCTAGATAATAATTCAATCACAATCTCAAGTATGAATAGTAAACTTCATTGAAAACTAACAAACTATAATCTCAGTCATTGGAGCAATTGCAATTTATCATAACATAGGAAAGAGTCAATGTATAAGAGCTTTTCAGCAAGTCCACATACTCAACTATCATATAGTCTTTCACAATTGCTGACACTCACGCAATACTTATGGGTATGGAGTTTTAATCGAACACAGAGAAATATATGGGCTTATAGTTTTGCCTCCCAATGTTTTACCTCAAGGGTAACGTCAACAATAATAGTTCATGAAAACTTACATCCAACTAGCTATATATGCCAGGACCTTTCCAACATACTATGCTTGCCAAAGGAATAAAATGTAAAAAGGAAAGATGAAGATCACCATGACTCTTATGCACTGTAGGAGATAAAAGTAAAAGATAGGCCCTTCACAGAGGGAAGCAGAGGTTGTCATGAGCTTTTATAGTTGGATGCACAAAATCTTAATGCGAAAGAACGTCACTTTATATTGCCACTTGTAATATGGACCTTTATTATGCAGTCTGTCGCTTTTATTTCTTCCATATCACACGATCGTATAAAGCTTATTTCTCCCACACTAATAAGTCATACATATTTAGAGAGCAATTTTTATTGCTTGCACCGATGACAACTTACTTGGAGGATCTTACTCAATCCATAGGTAGGTATGGTGGTCTCTCATGGCAAAACTTGTTTAAGGGTATTTAGAAGCACAAGTAGTATCTCTACTTAGTGCGATGAATTTGGCTAGCATGAGAGGGAAAGGCAACCTGAACCATGTTGGATGGTCCATGACAATATAATTTATCTCAGATGTAAGAAAACATAACTTATTACGTTTTCTTCCTTATCCAACGTCAACTCTTTAGCATGTCATATTTTAATGAGTGCTCACAATCATAAAAGATGTCCAAGATAGTATATCTATATGTGAATACCTCTCTTTCTTTATTACTTCCTATTAATTGCAACGATGACCAAAACTATGTTTGTCAACCCTCAACAAGTTTTATGCATCATACTTTTTCTATGTGAGCTCATTACTCTCCATGAGATCCATATGATATCTTTGTTTCTTTTTATTTCTTTCTCTTTTATTTTATTCACTTAAGATCATGGCAAAATAATCAAGCCCTTGACTCAACACTAATCTTTATTATATAGCTCACGGACTGGATTACATAGAAGAATTATAAAGCAAAACTCATGACTAGATCATACTAAGAACTTTTATTCTACTAGATCAAGATATTACCAAAAGGATCGAACTAAGGAAAACGGTAAAGATAAAAGTGATGGTGATACGATACCAGGGCACTCCCCCAAGCTTGGCAGTTGCCAAGGGGAGTGCCCATACCAGATACTCAATTCTTCTTTGTTGGTGGAGACAGTGGTGATTTTGTTGATGGCGTAGGCTTGTCGTCCTTCTTCCAAGGCATAGGCTCACCATCATAGAAGGATGACCGAGTCTCCTGGAACCTCAAATCTGCAGCCAAACTCATCCTCTTGAATCTATATTCATACTCACAGTTTTGATTTTGCAGGTCATAGATCTGGGCTTGGAGGTGCTCGTTTTTCAAATGAAGCTTGAAGATCTCCTCCCCAATGTCCTTGACATCCAGCTTGTGGTTGTTGGTGAACACCGTGATCATGATGTGATTGGAATCAAGTCCACGCTCCACCATGTCCTGACACTAAAAAAGTTCTTGCTCCAATGCCTCAAGCCTTGCCTCCGTGCTTCCGGTCTTCCTTGGTCCCTCAGCATCGCGGATGTGCAACAACCCCTCACGCATCTCAATGTTTTGAGGGTGTTGCAGCACTTCTGCGAGGTAGGGGTTGATGACCTTCTCGAAGAATTGGTCCTTGGGGGCGCTTGAAGATGACATGACGACCTGGATCTGTCAGAAAAACAGCTCGAAACAAAAACTGGAGATTTTTGCGTGATACGGGAGTCAAACCCTCCGGGAGATTATATAATGAATTTTTACCGACCAAAATACGTGCCATGTACGAAAACGGAGTCCGGAGAGCACACGAGGTGACCACGAGGTAGGGGGCGCGCCCAGGGGGTAGGGCATGCCCTCCACCCTCGTGGAGCCCTCGTGTCCTTCCTGGACTGCTACTTATTTTTCTATTTTTCTAAATATTCCAAAACGGAGAAATATTCCCTTAAAAACTGTTTTGGAGTCGGTTTACTTCCCGTACCACATACATATTCCTTTTCGGAGTCTGAAACATTCCGGAAAGTGTCCCTTATGTATTCCTCCGGGGTTACAGTTTCAATAATATTGGTTTCAACATTTATGGGATTACCTGAGATATAATGTTTGATTCTTTGACCGTTCACCACCTTCGGATTTGTGCCTTTGAAGTTGTTGATTTTTATGGCACCGGAACGATAGACGTCCTCGATAACGTAAGGACCTTCCCATTTAGAGAGAAGTTTTCCTGCAAAAAATCTTAAACGAGAGTTGTATAGCAATACATAATCACCTACATTAAACTCACTCTTTTGTATCCTTTTGTCATGCCATCTTTTAACTTTTTCTTCAAACAACTTGGCATTTTCATAGGCTTGGGTTCTCCATTCATAAAGTGAGCTAACAAATAACCTCTTCTCACCGGCAAGTTTGAAATCATAATTGAGTTCTTTAATGGCCCACTATTCCTTGTGTTCTAGTTCGAGAGGTAAGTGACATGCTTTTCCATAAACCATTTTATACGGAGACATACCCATAGGATTTTTATATGCAGTTCTATAGGCCCATAATGCATCATCAAGTTTCTTGGACCAATTTTTTCTAGATCTATTAACGGTCTTTTGCAAAATTAATTTGATCTCTCTATTACTCAATTCCACTTGACCACTAGACTGAGGATGATAAGGGGATGCAATTCTATGATTAACATCATATTTAGCAAGCATTTTACGGAAAGCACCATGAATAAAATGTGAACCACCATCAGTCATTAAATATCTAGGGACTCCAAAACTTGGAAAAATAACTTCTTTAAGCATTTTAATAGAAGTGATATGATCAACACTACTAGTTGGAATAGCTTCTACCCACTTAGTAACGTAATCAACAGCAACTAAAATATGTGTATATCCATTAGAGGAAGGAAAAGGCCCCATATAATCAAAGCCCCAAACATCAAATGTTTCAATAACAAGTGAATAATTAATAGGAATTTCTTGACGTCTACTGATATTACCAATTTTTTGACATTCATCACAAGATAAGACAAACTTACGGGCATCCTTTAAGAGAGTAGGCCAATAAAAACCAGATTGCAATACCTTATGTGCAGTTCTATCTCCAGCATATTGTCCTCCATAAGCTTCGGAATGACACTTGCGTAGGATCTGTTCCTGTTCATGCTCAGGTACACAACGTCTAATAACACCACCTACTCCTTTATAAAGATGTGGGTCATCCCAAAAATAATGCCTCAAATCATAGAAGAACTTTTTCTTTTGCTGGTATGTGAAACTAGGTGCTATAAACTTAGCAACAATGTAGTTAGCATAATCAGCATACCATGGAGCAGTATGAGAAGCATTTATGACACTTAATTGCTCATCAGGAAAGCTATCATCAATAGGAAGTCGGTCATCAAGCACATTTTCTAACCTAGACAAGTTTTCTGCAACGGGGTTCTCAACTCCCTTTCTATCAACAATATGTAAGTCAAATTCTTGTAGCAAGAGAACCCATCTAATAAGTCTAGGTTTAGCATCTTTCTTTTCCATGAGATATTTAATAGCGGCATGATCAGTGCGAATAGTTACTTTAGAATCAACAATATAAGGTCTGAACTTATCACAAGCAAATACAACTGCTAAGAATTCTTTTTCAGTAGTAGCATAATTTCTTTGAGCATTGTCTAGGGTTTTACTAGAATATTGAATAACATTTAATTTCTTATCAATTCTTTGTCCTAGAACAGCACCTACAGCATAATCACTAGCATCACACATAATTTCAAAGGGTAAATTCCAATCAGGTGGCTGAACAATAGGTGCAGAGATCAATGCTTTCTTAAGTATTTCAAATGCTTCTACACAATCATCATCAAAAACAATGGTATATCTTTTTGTAATAAATTAGTCAGAGGCTGAGAAATATTTGAGAAGTCCTTAATGAACCTCCTATAAAATCCAGCATGACCAAGGAAACTTCTTATACCTTTGATGTCCTTGGCACATGGCATCTTCTCAATAGCATCAACCTTGGCTTTATCAACCTCAATACCTCTTTCAGAAACTTTATGCCCCAAGACAATACCTTCATTAACCATAAAGTGGCACTTTTCCCAATTCAAGACAAGATTAGTTTATTCACATCTTGGCAAAACTCGATCAAGGTTGCTCAAGCAATCATCAAAAGAAGATCCATAGACGGAAAAATCGTCCATGAAAACCTCACAAATCTTTTCACAAAAGATAGAGAATATAGCCATCATGCATCTTTGAAAGGTAGCAGGTACATTACATAAACGAAAAGGCATACGTCTATAAGCAAAAGTACCAAAATGGCATGTAAAAGTAGTCTTTGATTGATCTTTGGCTAACACACGTATTTGAGAGAAACCAGAGTAACCATCTAGAAAGCAAATATGTGTATGTTTGGATAATCTTTCTAGCATATGATCGATAAAAGGTAAGGGGTAATGATCCTTTTTAGTTGCCTTATTTAATTTGCGGAAATCAATTACCATCCTATAACATGTAATAATTCTTTGAGGGATCAATTCATCTTTATCATTAGGAACAACAGTAATACCTCCCTTCTTAGGGACGCAATGGATAGGGTTTACCCACTGACTATCAGCAACGGGATAGATTATACCCGCCTCAAGGAGCTTTAGTATTTCCTTTCTTACCACTTCTTTCATTTTAGGATTCAGCCAGCGTTGATCATCATGAACTGGTTTAGCATCTTCTTCCAAATTAATTTTATGTTGACATAGAGTGGGACTAATGCCCTTAAGATCATCAAGAGTATACCCAATAGCTGCACGGTGCTTCCTCAGAGTTTTCAATAATCTCTCTTCCTCATGCTTTGAAAGGTTAGCACTAATAATAACAGGATATATCTTTTTCTCATCAAGATAAGCATATTTAAGAGTATCAGGTAACGGTTTAAGCTCAAACACGGGATCACCCTTGGGTGGAGGAGGATCCCCTAGGATTTGAACAGGCAAATTGTTTTTTAGAATAGGTTCCTGTTTAAAGAATACTTCATCTAATTCCCTTCTTTCATTCATAAACATATCATTTTCATGGTCTAGCAAATATTGTTCTAAAGGATCACTAGGAGGTACGACAATAGAAGTAAGACCAATAATTTCATCCTTGCTAGGTAATTCTTCTTCACGTTGTTGTCTACTAAATTTAGAAAAATTAAATTCATGAGTCATATCATCTCAACCGATAATAACAACATCCCTTTTGCAATCTATGGTAGCATTAACAGTGTTTAAGAAGGGTCTACCAAATATAATGGGACAAAAGCTATCTTGTGGGGAACCAACAATAAGAAAATCAGCAGGATATTTAGTTTTCCCACACAAGACTTCAACATCTCTAACAATTCCCATTGGTGAAATAGTATCTCTATTGGCAAGTTTAATTGTGACACCAATATCTTCTAACTCAATAGGTGCAATATCATGCATAATTTCTCTATATAGACTAATATGTATTGCACTAGCACTAGCACCCATATCACATAAGCCATGATAACAATGATCTCCTATTTTAACAGAAATGACAGGCATGCCTACCACAGGTCTAGGTTTATCTTTAGCACAGGGTTTAGCAATTGTAGCAGTTTCATCACAGAAATAAATAACATGCCCATCAATATTATCAGACAAGAGATCTTTAACAATAGCAATATTAGGTTCAACTTTAACTTGCTCAGGAGGTGTATATGTTTTAATATTGCTTTTACGAACTACAGTTGAAGCTTTAGCATGATCCTCGATAGGATCATTATAAGTGACAATCTTTTCTTCAACTTTAATAGGTGCAACTACTTTTACTTCTATGGGAGGATGATATTTAAACCACTTCTCCTTGGGGAGATCAACATAAGTACCAAAAGATTCACAGAAAGAAGCTACTATCTCAGAGTCAAGTCCATATTTAGTGCTAAATTTATGGAAAATATCGGTATCCATAAAAGATTTAACACAATCAAAACTAGGTGTAATACCTGACTCCTTACCTTTGTCGAGGTCCCAATCTTCAGAGTTGCGTTTAATTCTTTCCAATAAATCCCATTTGAATTCAATAGTCTTCATCATAAAATAGCCAGCACAAGAAGTATCAAGCATGGTGCGATTGTTATCAGAAAGCCGAGCATAAAAATTTTGAATAATCATTTCTCTTGAGAGCTCATGATTGGGGCATGAATATAACATTGATTTAAGCCTCCCCCAAGCTTGAGCGATGCTTTCTCCTTCGCGAGGCCAAAAATTGTATATGTAATTGCGATCACGATGAACAAGATGCATAGGATAAAACTTCTGATGAAATTCCAATTTCAATCATTTGTAATTCCAAGACCCCATATCATCACATATCCTATACCATGTCGATGTGTCTCCCTTCAAAGATAAAGGGAAGACCTTCTTCTTAACAACATCTCCGGGTACACCTGCAAGCTTAAATAATCCACAAACTTCATCCACATATATTAGATGCTCATCATGATGTTTTGTTCCATCTCCTAAAAAGGGATTAGCTAGCAATTTTTCTATCATACCCGAAGGAATTTCAAAGCAGTGATTTTCATTTTAATTTTCAGTAGGTTCAGTAGGTTGAGGAACAACTCTTTGCTCTACTAGTCGGGGTGAATATACCCCGAACAAGCCCCTCAGACGATTACTTTCCATAGTAACAAGTGACAGTAAATTTTAGCACACTATATAAAATTTTCCTTACCAAATTCCACATACCAAAGGTGCTTCACTCCCCGGCAACGGCGCCAGAAAACAGTCTTGATGACCCACAAGTATAGGGGATCTATCATAGTCCTTTCGATAAGTAAGAGTGTCAAACCCAACGAGGAGCTGAAGGAAATGATAAGCGGTTTCCAGCAAGGTATTCTCTGCAAGTACTGAAATAAGTGGTAACGGATAGTTTTGTGATAGGATAATTTGTAACGAGCAACAAGTAATAAAAGTAAATAAAGTGCAGCAAGGTGGCCCAATCCTTTTTGCATCAAAGGACAAGCCTGGACAAACTCTTATATAGAGAAAAGCGCTCACAAGGACACATGGAAATATCGTCAAGCTAGTTTTCATCACGCTCATATGATTCACGTTTGGTACTTTGATAATTTGGTATGTGGGTGGTCCGGTTCTTGGGTACTGCCCTTACTTGGACAAGCATCCCACTTATGATTAACCTCTATTGCAAGCATCCGCAACTACAACAAAAGTATTAAGGTAAACCTAACCATAGCATGAAACATATGGATCCAAATCAGCCCCTTACGAAGCAACGCATAAACTAGGGTTTAAGCTTCTGTCACTCTAGCAACCCATCATCTACTTATTACTCCCAAATGCCTTCCTCTAGGCCCAAACAATGGTGAAGTGTCATGTAGTCGACGTTCACATAACACCACTAGAGGAGAGAGAACATACATCTCATCAAAAGATCGAACGAATACCAAATTCACATGACTACTAATAGCAAGACTTCTCCCATGTCCTCAGGAACAAAAGTAACTACTCACAAAGCATAAACATGTTCATATTCAGAGGGGTATTAATATGCATATAGGATCTGAACATATGATCTTCCACCAATTAAACCAACTAGCATCAACTACAAGGAGTAATTAACACTACTAGCAACCTACTAGCACCAATCCCGGACGTGGAGACAAGAATTGGATACATGAGATGAACTAGGGTTTTGAGAGGAGATGGTGCTGATGAAGATGTTGATGGAGATTGCCCTCTCCCGATGAGAGGAGTGTTGCTGATGGTTTCCCCTCCGGGAGGGAAGTTTCCCCGGCAGAACAGCTCCGCGAGAGCGCTAGATTAGTTCCGCCAAGGTTCTGCCTGGTGGCGGCGGAGTTTCGTCTGAGAAGAAGGCTTATGATTTTTTTACCATAGAAAGACTTCATATAGCAGAAGATGGCCACCGGAGGGCCACCAGGGGTCCCGCGAGGTAAGGGCGCGCGCCCAGGGGGTAGGGCGCGCCCCCACCCTCGTGGGCAGGGTGTGCCCCCCCGGTAAAGTTTTTACTCTCAGTATTTTTTATATATTTGGAAAACGTCTTCTATGAAGTTTCAGGACTTTAATATTTTCTCCTTTTCCAGCCTAGAATCCCAGCTGCAGGCATTCTCCCTCTTTATATAAACCTTGTAAAATAAGAGAGAATAGGCATAAGTATTGTGACATAATATGTAATAACAACCCACAATGCAATAAATATCGATATAAAAGCATGATGCAAAATGGACGTATCAACGCTAGACCCCTCCCAATGAACAGGATCCCGTTTCCATCGTGGCTGGTCGAACACAAGGTCGTTTCCTCCATTCTGCGGCACACCAGGGCTCGTTTCCATCGGCTGTTCCATCCAACCCGGTTGGCTCCCTATGAAAATGATGTATTCGGACCCAGTCAGTTGCCTCCCGATGAACAAGATGTTGTTTCTCAGTTCCGACCCAGCCGGTTCGCTGCCCGATGAACAGGACGCCGTTGCTGCCGTCTGTTGCCTCTCCATGTATACAAGCCTTGGCCATCCGTATATATATATATATATATATATATATATATATATATATATATATATATATATATATATATATATATGCGCGAGTAGGCGTTCGAGACCCTGGCCGCCGTACGTACATGTACATGCTACATGCACGCTTCTACTACGACACGTGCCCTTCCTTACACAGCCACGGTTCATCGCTGTAGCCTGCAGACAGACGCGGAGCTGGGGAAGATGTGGCAGTGGATGCCCACGCGGAGGGGAGTTCGTGGGTTGACAGCTTCGGCTGTGGTGTGAGGCTGCCGTCGCCAGAGAATAACAGTAGGTGTGGGTGAGTATAGAGGGATGGCATGGCCTGCTGTGGCAGCACAGCCGGCCACGGGAGGTAGGAGCAGGCGGCACGACCGACGCTTGTTTGGGCGGCTAGAGCAAGAAGACCGGAGGTTGAAGAAGCACTAAGGCCGTTGGATGGACATTGTACGGTGACTGGAGCTAGAATCATTCATATTCACTAAGTTGACAAAGCCCTCCATCCACGTCAACTTAGTAGGCCCACAAGTAAGCCTCCCATTATGCTGGGTCCTAGCTAGCAGGGGGAGTATTCATTTTTTTGTGCGTAATAAGGAAGCACTTCCTTGCGTGCGAAAATATAGCTGGTGGGTCCGAGCTGTCAGTGGCTGGAAATTTTTTTGTGAAATATAGACGCCCTTTCGGTTGGTCCCAGATGTCAGGTGGAGGAATAATTATTTTGCGCGTAATAAGGAGGCATTTCCTTGTGTGCGACCATGGACACAGCTGTCAGCCTCTCCACGTACAGTCCACTTCCGATGGATGTCGTTCGTTGACCACGCCGCGCCGAGAGCACCAGGGCGGTGGACGACGACGAGGCCTACGAAGGGAACGACACAGATCCGGGAAGACACGGCAATGGCTGCCCACGCGATGGGGAGTACGATGGTTGACTGCTTTGGCTGCCATCGCCGGAAAATAACAGGAGGAATGGGTGAGTAGAGGGATAACCAGGCCAGGGATGCGAGTATGGTGGGGCCATGAGGCCTGCCTGGCAGCATAGCCAGCCACGGGAGGCGGGAGCAGGCAGTTCCGCCAGCGCTGGTTTGTGCGGCTGGAGCCGGAAGATCAGAGATTGAAGAAGCAGGATTGTCGTTAGATTAACATCTAATGGTCTGACGCTGGTAGAGTGGATTGTTGACTAAGTTTCTTTTTTTGAGAAACCTTGTGTACGCATGAACTTAGTAGGCCCACAAGTCAGCCTCCAAATCTGTGGCAGACAACATAGAGCCCATTTGCTACTTTTTAATAATTTGCAGTCCATTTGCTAATTCTTAAGTAATTTATTACAACCCATTTTCTACCCAGGACCACAGTTAAAAAGTTCAACCTTATTTTGCATATTTCGGTGGAGTCCGAACTGTTGTAATCCCGAAATGATAAACATTTTTTAAGAACTTGTTGATTTGCCAGAAAAAATCGTTTTGTTTTTGTAAGAAAACAAGACGTGGGACAATTGAGTTGGTTTAAGGGAAAACGAGTGGTAAAGAAATCAGCGCTAGGAGGGAAAACAACAACAAAAATAAGGATGTAAATATGAAAAGGGAACTTTATGTATTTTCAATATAATGATACGTGTATATGAACTAGTAAAACTATAGGTAGAGATTAGAAAACGGAAGTAGGACATGGCGTTTCAAGAGGAAAATAGAACTGGGCTGTGTGTTTGATTCAGTAAAAAAACTGCCTGCGGATGTTGTAAGATAAAATATAACTAATGCTGGCGGGCCAGAGGCCAGTAGATATCTGATGGATCTTTGTGCCCCATTGTCGTCATGGGCTAGGCCTGTTAAAAAGAAAACCAAGCCCGAGCAGTCTACAACTCTGTTGAAACTTGCTCGACCTGAAAAAACGAGAGAATTCTGCAAGTACAGACTGATAACTGAGATGCAGCAAGTATTTTTTTTCATCATGATAATATGTGCATGCACTTGTTTCGAAAAATTTGGAGAATTGGGAATTCGAACGGCAGGTGCTTATGCTACCCATCAAAAAAATCAGGTGCCTGAAGATTCGTTTCGAAACAAATGATTCAGCTTTATATCCATGTCGACCTTCGGCGTGATGGTTGGAAGCAAATGCCAAGTTCATACCAAAAGATTGTTAACAGCAATACCAACTTGCGCACGACAAGGTAGTACAAGTACCAATACCAAACTAACTTATAATCTTTTTAGTCCTGGCCCTAGTGTTCATTTGGAAGAAAATCTTGTAGAAGACCAGCTCCCACTCCTTCTCTTGCTCCAGGTCCCCATGGTGGTACCGGTGCATCACCCAGTTGGTCCTCTGCTGGTCAAAGTTGTTTTTTTAATTTTTTTATTTTTTTACGGGTATGGTTGAAGTTCTTGTTGGTGTGCAGCACCAAAACTTTTTTGCTGCCCGTCTATTGTCCATTGACCATCACCGGCAAGGTCTTGCAGGTCTTGTGCCACATCACGTGCATGCTGCACTCCGACTGTGTCTTGTGACACGTCCACGTGCCCCTTTTGAAAGCCCTGGAATTGCGCTAGAAGAAATGCTTGCTTAGGCCACTCAGTGTGATACCTGCAGTATTTTCGAATACAGGTGTTAGTGTACGTACTTGGCATTTTCATAACATCTTTGGCATGTTGCAGTCACTTGTTTCACTTTTTATTAACTATGAAATTGTAATTGCTTCACTAGGTCTGCGTCTAAAAAGAAAAATAGAGCTACAAACAAAGGAATATGTTTGTGCAAGTAGACGGCCGATTGGTGTCTTACCTGGAAGTTTCTCAGGATGGGTGTAGCATAAGTCGTGCTCGCTGTTGATGGTTGGTATGAACAAATTGATGAGAGGGTGAGATCTAGCATTGTCAGCACTCACTTTGGCCTCAAGGTGCTCGATCAGCTCCTCATTCATGGGATCGGACTTGACGCCAGCCGATAGCACCGGCAAATCCCTCTTGGAGTTGCATCGGTTAATTCTAGTTATATGGTACTCAATGTATGAGCAAATCAACTGTTTTAAGCGAATGATGAAAGATTTCGATAGATAAGTGGTAGTACTCCACATCTAAAGTCCACAATACCCGAACATGCCGCCGGGATTCTTGTGTCACCTCACGCGCAGCGTGTTGTCACGTCAATTCAAAGTGAGGACATGATGAATAATTTGCCCGACCTATACTACTACTGCTACTGTACTTTACTTACTAGTCGTATTTAGAGTCACATTTTAACGATAGGTTTAACTAACAAAATGTCAATTCATGTCACCGAAAATTATTCCATTGGAAACTATGTTAAAATACGAATAAAACGATATAATTTTTTGTGACATGCATTAACATTTAGTTACTGATATTTATGGTCAAAATTTGACACAAATTATGAAGGGGACAAGTAAACTAGGAGGGGTAAGAAGTTACAAGGCTGTGCGACAGACTTTGTAGGCTACATGAGTAATACAAAATATAATTCCCATTGGACAACACTTTCACCAACAAGTTCACAATTGAAGCCTAATTGATATATATATATATATATATATATATATATATATATATATATATATATATATATATATATACTATTCTGATCACGGGATCAGAATAATATTCTGATCACAACCTGACCTGCCCCGCTAGTAGTACGTTGAACTTCCCTGTGAACTAGGTTGAACTTCCGCCAACATTGCCCAAATGGGGCTTGCGATATACCGTTGGAGAGCTATGGCCACCAATATCATGACCCAACTTAAATTTTTGGCAAAATATAAGCGGTTTAAGAGCAGTTTTGAAAACCATTTTTTCTTCGCACAAAAAAAGTGAATTGTATTTTCGATTGCATTTCTAAACCGTTTATCGGAATGAGGCATATAATATGGCGTTGGAAAGCTGCTGCAAAACCGCTCCTTCCACATGTTGAAAGTTTTATCTAATTCCCTATGGTTAAAGAGTAATTTGAAAAAATGTAAAATTTCGTAAACTGAACAGCTGAGTTCGTTTTTTCGATGTCATTTCTAAACGGCTAATCCAATGGAGGCATATGATACGGCGTTAGAAAGCTTATGAAAATGCACTACTTTTTCATCTTGAAAGTTTTTTTTCTAATTTTGAATGGTTTAAGAGTAATTTAGAAAATGGTCCAAGTCCTACCGAGTTCGTATTTTCAAGCTAATTTTTTAACCGTTCGTCCGAATGCAGCAAATGATATGGCGTTGGAAAGCTTGAACAAATGCGAAACTTTTTGGTATGTATTGTTTCTCCCAATTCTTTACGGTTTTAAGTCAGTTTCGAAAATGACGAAAAACATATTTTCACTGTAATTTCTACAAACTTTATCGGAATGGGGCAAATAATATACCGCTGAAAAGCTAGGGAAAATGCGAAACTTTTTCATGTTGATGGTTTTCTCTGATTCCTAGCCATTTTCAAGTAATTTCGAAAACGGTGGGATCATGCGTTCATGCGTTCTGCACCGCGTGAAGAACCTGAACTTCTCGGCGCATGTACCTGAACTTCACTCTGTTTTTCACGTGATTTTTTGCTCGTAGGTCTCCATCCACTGCTCGTAACTCTCCATCCACTCACTGGAATTGAGCAAGTGATATACCAGTGGAAAGCTGCTGTAAGCACATAACTTTCCCGTGTTGATCGTTTTTTCATACTCATGATGACTTTAAAAGTTTTTCATCTGAAATTCATTCAGCGTAGTAGTTGAACTTCATGCTGTTTTCATGTTGACCTTCTGTGATGTATTTTCGTTTGTAATTTTCTCATCCATTCGTTAGTGTTACACAAATGCTACTCCTTTTGTACAAACCCCTCTCACAATAAATTTTTTAACTTTCTCCGACCGAGGACTTGAAACTTACACAAATGATATTCCTGTAGTTTTGAGGTAAATTAGAAAATCGTGAGATCATGATTTCTGCGTTCATTGCTAACGGAAATGCACTGCATCAAGTAGTTGAACTTCTGGGGCATGTCTGTTTGAACTTCACTCTGTTTTTGACGTGCTGTTTTTTGACATGTTGTTTTTCACACTGTGTGAAGTAGGTGAACTTCTGGGGCATGTCTGTTTTGAACTTCACTCTGTTTCACTTTATTGTATATTTCTTATATGAAATACAGACCATGTAGTACGTGAACTTCCCATTGTTATCACTTTTGAACTTCTCTCTGGTTTGAGAGAATTATTTTAAAACACAAAAAACAACATATTTTTAATGTATTTTGGACATCTAAATACACAGTGAACCTCTCTCACAAGATTTTTTTTGAACTTTTCCTCGCCGAGCACTTGAACTTCTAGCAACCATTTTTTTCGATTATGAGTTGTTTTTAAAAGTGCAAAAAATGGCATTGTGTTTTTATTTTTTAATTATGTAAATCCTAGGTTTATTTTGAATTTTTTTATTTGTTTTTTCTAATATTTTTTATTTGACTTTGCATGTTTAAATTTATTTGAAATTGCGGAGACAACACACTAGACCTTCTCAAACACAACATTTTGACCTTCACAAAAAAATTTAAAGCCAAATTTTGTGTTCTCTATTTTTTCTAAAATTTTACTAACTAATTTTTTGTGTTATTTGTTTTTTCTAATATTTTTTTATTTGTGACTCCAATCTTCTAGATTTTTATTTCCGTGAACTTAATAATGTTTACTTTTCAGTTTTTATGTGCTCCATGTTTTGAGTCTGAACTTTTTGTCCTTTTTAAACATTAACTTCAAGGTTTTTTTTCTGATGAATTCCACTATTTTAAAACTTGTTCTCCTTTTGGCAGAGTTCCCTATTTTTTTATTATGAAGTGTCAGACTTCTTTGTTTATGATGAGTGAGCGAACTTCTACAAATAATAAAGAAGATTGTAACATAAATAATTATGTTATCATTTGTTTAATTAGAGAACTTGTTTCATTTATATTATGAGCTTTCACCAAACGTGGGGATGACATTAGGTCCGATGAGGTTTTCCTCGCCGAGCAATTGAACTTTTAGCAACCATTGTTTCCGTTTATGAGTTGTTTTTAAAAGTGCAAAAAATGGTGTTGTGTTTTTTGTTTTTTGAACAGGTAAATCCTAGGTTTTAATAAACTCCGAACTTCTGTGTTTTTTCAATTTGAACTTCACCTTTTTATATTTTGATTAAAGAATTGTATTCGATTTTTTATTTTTGTATGGCAAACACAATGTTGTCTTTGTCTCTCTTTTTTAACATGTAATTGGAGGTTGGAGTCTCGTAATACAATTTTTGAACCGTGCAGGGAGGAGGACGTGAACTTCTCGCAACAAACCTTTTAGGCTTTTAGTTTTTTTATTCTTTTTATTCTCATCCTAAGCGCATTTGGTGTAGTACTTGAACTGCTTGTTGTTTTCACGTTGAACTTCTATCATGTATTTTTGTTCGTAACTCCTCACCCGTTCATCGGATTTGCACAACATTTTTTTGTGTATTTTTGCACATGTAAATACACAACGAACCTCCTTCACAGCAATTTTTGAACTCTCCTGGGCTGACCATGTGAATTTCTAGCAAAAGTCTTTTTAGAAAACCTGAGTTTTTTATATACTCTTGAACTTCTTTGTTATTTTAATTTGAACTTCTTAGTATTATTCTTAGAAAAAAATTGTTTTTAAATAAGCACCAAACATTTCTTTAGAAATTGAACTTCATATATTTATTTTTCCTATGAACGGAAAGAATTTAAGTTTCCCATATATATCGACTACTCCTTTTTTTATTAGGTCTTCTTCATTTTTATTTAGTAGCAATGAAAGTTTGAGCTTTGTTTTGGTAAATATCGAACTTCTCTATTTTTGTAATTTGGACTTATTTTTTTTTTTAGTAATAGAAATATCCTAGTTTTGTAATAAATTTTGGACTGTCCGTTTATTTAAATTTGAACTTCTAGAGTTTTTTTAATTTAGAAACGTTGAAAGTCCCTTTTTATGATTTTTTGAGCTTCTCTATTTTTAAAATTTGAACATCTTGTTTTTTATTTTTAGAAACAGTGAAATATCCACTTTTCTAAGTGTTTCTTTTATTTTTTTAACTACTTTTTTTTTGTTTGAACTTCCTATGTTCGTCTTGTCAGCGGATTTGGATTTTCCCATTTTTGCACATCGAACACTTGTGTTATTTTTTTGAACTTCTTGTTTCCATTATTTTAATAACAAGGAAATTTGAATTTTGTATAAACATCGAAATGCTCCTCTTTTTTAATTTGGACTTCTTGGTTTTGTTTCTTTTAGTAATAGAAAATAATCCTAGTTTCTAATAAACATCAAGCTACTCCATTTTTAATTTAAACTTCTAGTTTTTTTTAACCTTTTAAGTACCTTTTCACCATTTTAGGTACATTTTTTCATTGACGGGTTTGATTTTTTTCAACCTCCCAAAAATTTGGTTTATTTATATGCATCAACGTACCTACAGGAGAATACTTGAACAATTTTTAAATTATCATTATGTTACATGTGGGCTCTGCGTTTTTACTCCTCGGGGACGACCATATAAGCATCAGCAATTCGAGAACATGTACTTCTCAGTACATCTCCTTCAGAAATGCACTCTTTTACTCTATGCGAACTTCAACTTTTTTTATACGTGAACTGTATTGTGGATTTCTTTTTATTTCTGCATGCAAATTTCATACACGTACTTTTTATCGTGTTACATATTTTGAACCTTGTCATTTCTTATTTTTGAACTTCTTTCTCTTTCTATTATATACACAAAAAGAAAATCTCAAAATCTGAAAAAGTGTCGAAGGTAATAACACATTGAATTATCTTTCAGATGTCAACCAATTCACTAATAGCTACTCACGGAAGTTAAAAAAAACTGATAGCTATTCATGAACATGCTTCATGCACCAACAGAAAAATGCATTTTTTATTAAAATCAATAAAAGCCTAAATGTCTATATATCTCTGCCACATAGCCCAACTAGGAGGTACTTTTCATCCTCAGCCCCCAGGGCATGAGCATACAAACAGAGGAACGCATCAGTTCTTGATTTTCCACGCATAAGAAATGTGAAAATCAATCAACCAAAAAACAACCTCTCCACCTCCACGGGTTGGTTCAAGATTGTGTTGAATGCTGCTTGCCGCACGGACGCAATGGCACCAACTAATGTTGTAGCATATTTTCTTCGCCAACAAACTTCAGAATGTCTGTTGCCGGATGTAGCCAACAACACTCGTTTCAGACTTCAGTTTTCACCATCGCCGACGGCCGCGGTGGAGCTGCTATTGTAATTGAGCTGTCATTAGAAAATTACTCGACCTGCATGGATGCTCTGCAGCCACGCGATGGTGAACAACATAAGCTTCAGCAACAACTAAACTTCATTCGGGGGCGAAGCGGAACTTTTTGAACCTGGCGATGTAGAAAAATAAGTAGCATCAACCCTTTTTTATCTCTTTTGTCGTCCGCTGCAGTAGAGGCAGCAACCAGGGATAGGGGGTAATAGAGTGGAGTATGGGGCAGCGATCGATTTCTCTTTTTGGTATTTTGAGGGTGTGAGCAGTTCTTGCAGTTTACACGCACACAAGGTAGAATGGAAGCAAAACACACTAGAGGGCCATGCTGACTGCGTACTGGGAGGCACGGGGCTGCAGCTGCAGCGGGTGGACTTCCCCGTGCACAATTGATCTGCCGCGCAGCGAGAAGCCAACACTAGTGCAGTGGCGAAGAGCGCGCCGGTGCAGAGCGCAGAGAGCAGGTGCGCTGGAGGAGGGCGTGCCGGAGGTAGGGCAGGCCGCACCGTAGGGGAGAGAAGGTCACACCGAAGCAGAGCGCAGAGAGAAGGCGCACCGGAGGAGGGCGTGCCGGAGGGAGGGCAGGCCGCGCCGTAGGGAAGAGAAGGTCGCGCTGGAGCACAAGGAAGGTCGCGACGGAGGGCGGGTGGTCGGAGCAAAGGACAACAATGGTGAAGGTGGATGGGGCAGGCGGGGGCAGAGGTGGCCGAGGTGCGAGGCGGAGGTGGCCGTGGCGGAGTGCAGAGGTGGTCTGGGCGGACGGTGGTGACGAAGATGGTTTGGCGGAGGGCGGCGGCGGCGGCGGTGGTCCGGGCGGACGACGAAGCCGGTGATGGTCCGGGCGAAGGGCGGTGACGGTGGTAGTCCGGGCAGACGGCGGTGAGGGAGATAGTCCGAGCGGAGGGCAGCAGCGGCGGTGGTCCGAGCGGACGGCCACTACAGAGATTGTCTGGGCGGAGGCCGGCGATGGCGTTGGTCCGGGCGGACGACGGCGATGGCAGTGGTCCGGCTGGAGGCCTGCGGTAGGAACACCCGATGGCAACCCGATCCAGGCGGCGGGGCTGTTGGAGCCGTGGAGGTTTGGGATAAGGTTGGGACGTCGGAAAAACTGCACAATATTTTTTCGCTACTGTTTTCGCTCTAATTTTTTAACCGTTTATTGGAACAAGGCGTGTAATATACTGTTAGAAAGCTAAGGATTAGGCGCAACTTCGCCATGTTGAATACTTTTCGAGATTCCCCGCGGTTTAAGAGCAGTTTCAAAAACGGTGCGGCCCACAAAGAGTGGCAGCGAGCGTTTTTCGCGTTTTTTTCTAAACTGCTCGTCGGAATGAGGCAAATGATACAGCGTTGGATAGATATCGTCGAGACGCATCTTTTTCATAACTATTATTTTCTCTAATTCGTTACAGTTTAAGAGCAGTTTCAAATTTACTAAATCGCGGAATTCTGTTTTTCAATTTTTTTAAAATTTTCGGTACTGTTTTCGCTCAGTTTTTTAACCGTTTGTCCAAACGAGGCATGTAATATACCGTTGAAAAGCTATTGACGAGGTGCAACTTCCATATGTTGAAATGTTTTGAGATTCCTCACTGTTTTAAGTTAATTTTAAAAATCGTATGATGGACGACGAGTGACAGCGGCCGTTTTTCGCGAAATTTTTACAAATCGGTTGTCAAAATGGTTCAAATGATCTGCCATTCGAAAGATATCGATGAGACGCAACTTTTTCATGTAGAACACTCTCTCTAATTCCTTACGGTTTAAGAGCAGTTTTCAATTTACTGAAATGCAGACACTGTTTTTTCGCGACACCCAAATCGACGTGGTTTCTTCATCCGACTGAAAATCGCACTGCATCGGACGAAGAACCGCACTGCATCAGACGTGTTAGAGAACTGCATGGTTTGTTTTATTCAAACGTAATTTTTTTAAGGACGAGAAAGTAGAGTGCACTTCACATCGGGTGTAAATGAACCACAACACTATCAAGAAGTGAACCGCATTACTTTTCTTCGCTTTCGTAACAATTTTTTTGTACTTACGAGATGAACAACATCATACGGCCGACCGCACTGCTTCATACTGAAAACCGCACTAGATCGGATGTGCAAGCGACTTGCATAACTTTTTTTGTCGGACGTAAATTTCCCATGATGAGGAAGTGGAGCACGCTTCACGTCGAGGCGTAAGTGAACCGCAACACTATCGAAAGTGAACCTCGACACTACGAAAAGTAAACCGCATAAGATTTTATTACTTTTTTCATACTTATTATTTTTCATGCGCATAGACTAGGCAAGTGGACCGCATGGGGCTGACCGAGTGAACTACATCTAATAAGAAGTGAGCTTCTTTTTGAGATGTTTTTCGTTTCTGTTTACCGAGTGAACCACATATAGGTTTTTATAGCAAACTGCGTGAGACATCAAAGTGAGCTTCAAAATATACATAGCCATTTATTATTTTCACAGAGCCACACTCACACATCCACAATCACATTAGTCAACCACATTAGGCTTTATTTTTCAAAGTGTGCACTGTTGTTGCACGCCGTTTGAACCTCTCTTTTTTCATATCCCTTTGAAAAATACCAAAAGGAAAAGTGGACCATTAAACACGATGAGATCAATTGCATTTCTGTTTTTTCTTCATTGTTTTTGGTTGTTGTCCTTTTACTACATACTGTTCTTTTACATTTTTTTGTTTAGTTTTCGTGTGGAAGGAAAAGCATGTACCACATGGGCGATAGATACAAGAGATGAACTGCATCGAAAGGAAAAAAGATATAGTCGTGTCACTCACCGGAGTATTTCCTTTTTTGTCTTCAAAGCCGAACTAATGATTTCTTTTTTGTCAAAACAAATGGCACTGTTTTTCTCAGCATTTTTTCCCGAGGAATATAAAGAGAACCTCTTGAACACAAGAAAGTGAACCTCTCGACAAATGTTAGCACACAGCCAGCTCGCATCATACACAAGTGTTTTCTCAAACAATAAAACCGAACTTCAGAAAAACAATGATATCCCTTTTTTCTCCTTCACACATGTTTCCACATTGCACGTCCATGCGAGCTGCACTGCAAAATATAAAGCAAAATAAAATTATGGCACAAATTTTTGGGGGAGGAATGGGACGGTCAACCGTCTCGAGGGCGTACCTCCCGAGCTGCATGGCAGCGCCAACCGAGCCGCACTGGGCGCGAAGCCGGTACAGGAAGGAGTTGCATGAGACGCCACCTGAGCACCACCGCTAGCCATGCGCCGTGCAGTCCACCTGCCCACCCAAGGAGGTCCAGCACAAAGTTGACCTGCTCGCGGAGATCGCGCGAGGTGGCCATGGATGAACCACATCGGGGGGTGCGACGCACTGCTCGCGGGATCTGGCAGAACTGCATAAGCAAAATCGAGAATACAATGAAAAAACTCTTCTAAACCGCACCCGCACGGCGAGGTGCACTGCACGCCGCAGATCAGAGACCACCGTGCGGATTGCAGCGAGCAAGGAGTGTACTGCAGCCACGCCGGCGGTAGGGGGAGACTGAGGGAGTCCTATATTAGGGGGTCTTCGGACAGCCGGACTGTTGGACTATGAAGATACAAGATTGAAGACTTCGTCTCGTGTCCGGATGGGACTCTACTTGGCGTAGAAGGCAAGCTAGGCAGTACGGATATGGATATCTCCTCCTTTGTAACCGACCTTGTGTAACCCTAACCCTCTTCGGTGTCTATATAAACCGGAGGGTTTTAGTCCGTAGGACAACATACAATCATACCATAGGCTAGCTTCTAGGGTTTAGCCTCTCTGATCTTGTGGTAGATCAACTCTTGTAATACTCATATCATCAAGAATAAATCAAGCAGGACGTAGGGTTTTACCTCCATCAAGAGGGCCCGAACCTGGGTAAAACATCGTGTTCCCTACCTCCTGTTACCATCCGCCTTAGACACACAGTTCGGGACCCCCTACCCGAGATCCACCGGTTTTAACACCGACATTGCTGCTTTCATTGAGAGTTCCTCTGTGTCCTCGCCGTTAGGCTTGATGGCTCCTATGATCATCGATAGCGATGCAGTCCAGGGTGAGACTTTTCTCCCCGGACAGATCTTTGTGTTCGGCAGCTTCGCACTACGGGCCAACTCGCTTTGCCATCTGGAGCGGATCGAAAGTTACGCCCCTGGCTACCAGGTCAAGTTTGGAAGCTTAAACTACACGGCCGATATCCGTGGAGACTTGATCTTCGACGGATTCAAGCCTCTGCCTTGTGCATCACATGGTCACGATGAGTACGATTTAGCTCTACCATCAAATAGTGTTCAGGAGATCGCACCGGCAGCCGCTCCGACCCTCAATTCGGAGCCAGTTGCGCCATCCATGGACGGGTGGATGGACCCCGCCATGGAGGCCTTACCCTCAGCGGCGATCGAGCCGAACATCGACCTTACCCTGCACCAGAGCCGTGTTGTCAAACTGCCGGATCCTTCTCCGGCCACGGACTCCGAGCCGCCTGCGCCCGTTCCTAGCGAATCCGAGTGGGCGCCGATCATGGAGTTTACCTCCACGGATATTTTTTAGCACTCGTCATTTGGTGACATACTGAACTCATTAAGGTCTCTCTCCTTGTCAGGAGGATCCTGGCTGAACTATGTCCGGCAGGATTGGGATGCGGATGACAAAGAAATTCGCTGCCCACCCACCACCCACTTAGTAGCCGACGACTTAACCGACATGCTCGACTTCGACTCTGAAGACATCGACGGTATGGACGACGATGCGGGAGACGAAGAGGAACCACTGCTCACAGGGCACTAGACAGCCACCTCATCATACGATATATACATGGTGGACACACCCAAAGAAGGCAATGGCGACGAGACAGCGGAGGATGACCCCTCCAAGAAGCTCTAAGTCCCGCCAAAGCAAAAGTGGTGATGCTGGCATAGGAGATAATAATACTCCGGATAGTGCCGAAGATGGTAACAATCCCCTGCAGCACGATCTAGGGCAGGAGGATGGAGAGGCCAGCCCTCTAGAGAGAGCGGCAGATGGAGAGGCGGATGATGATAATTACATGCCCCCCTCCGAAGACGAGGCAAGCCTCGACGATGACGAATTCGTCGTGCTAGAGGATCCCGTCGAACAAGAGCGCTTCAAGCGCCGGCTTATAGCCACAGCAAATAGCCTTAAGAAAAAGCAGCAGCAGCTTCAAGCTGATCAAGATATGCTAGCTGACAGATGGACTGAAGTCCTCGCGGCCGAGGAATATAAACTCGAACGCCCCTCGAAGAGTTACCCAAAATGCAGGTTGCTACCCCGACTGGAGGAAGAAGCGTATGACGTGGCTGATCGGCCACCTCGTGGCCGCGATAGAGAGGCATTCCAGCCAAAAGCTCAGCCTGAACCCCAACGCTATTCAAATAAAAAGACATGGGGAAATACGCCAGACCTGCGAGACGTATTGGAGGACAAAGGAAAACATGCAAGATCGATCTACGGATCACGAGGGCGCGCCACTATGCGAGATGATAAACGTCATGCCGGATACAGTAAAAGTAAATCCGGCCGGGCCGAACACAGTGGGCAAGACTCATTGGAGCAGCGTCGCGATATAGCCCAGTACAGAGGCGCCGCACACCCCTTATGCTTCAGAGATGAAGTAATGGATCATCAAATCCCAGAGGGTTTCAAACCCATAAATATAGAATCATACGACAGCACAACAGATCCTACGGTATGGATCAAGGACTTCCTCCTGCATACCCACATGGCGCACGGTGATGATCTACACGCCATTAAATACCTCCCACTCAAACTCAAAGGACCAGCTCGGCATTGGCTCAATAGCTTGCCAGCCTAGTCCATTGGCTGTTGGGAAGATCTGGAAGCCGCATTCCTCGACAACTTTTAGGGAACTTATGTGCGACCACCAAATGTCGATGACTTGAGCCACATAATTCAGCACCCAGAGGAATCGGCCAGTCAATTCTGGACACGGTTCCTAACAAAGAAAAATCAAATCGTCGACTGTCCGGATGCAGAGGCCCTAGCAGGTTTTAAATTCAACATCCGCGACGAGTGGCTAGCCCGGCACCTTGGTCAGGAAAAGCCGAAATCTATGGCAGCCCTCACGACACTCATGACTCGCTTTTGTGCGGGAGAGGACAACTGGCTGGCTCGAAGCAATAACATATCAAAGAAACATGGTACTTCAGATACCAATGACGGTAACGATAGGTCACGTCGCAAAAAGCATAAGCGCCGCATTAATAGCGACAATACCGAGAATACGGCAGTTAATGCCGGATTCAAAGGCTCTAAACCCGGTCAGCGGAAAAAGCCATTCAAAAGAAGCACTCCGGGCCCGTCCAGTTTGGACCGTATACTCGATCGCTCGTGTCAAATACGCGGCACCCCTGACAAGCCAACCAACCACACCAACAGGGATTGTTGGGTGTTCAAGTAGGCCGGCAAGTTAAATGCCGAAAACAAAGATAAGGGGCCACATAGCGATGATGAGGAAGAGCCCCGGCAGCCGAACACCGGAGGACAAAAGAGGTTCCCCCCACAAGTGCGGACGGTGAGCATGATATATGCAACCCACATCCCCAAGAGGGAGCGGAAGCGTGCGCTCAGGGACGTATATGTGCTGGAGCCAGTCGCCCCAAAGTTCAACCGACGGTCCTCCTGTCCGATCACCTTTGATCGCAGGGACCATCCCAATAGTATCCGTCATGGCGGATTCGCCGCACTGGTCCTAGACCCAATCATTGACGAATTTCACCTCACTCAAGTCCTTATGGATGGCGGCAGCAGCCTGAACCTGCTTTACCAGGACACAGTGCGCAAAATGGGTATAGACCCCTCGAGGATCAAACCAACAAAAACGACCTTTAAAGGCGTCATACCAGATGTAGAGGCCCATTGCACATGCTCAGTAACACTGGAAGTGGTCTTCGGATCCCCGGCTAACTTCCGAAGCGAAGAGTTGATCTTCGATATAGACCCGTTCCGGAGTGGTTATCATGCACTGCTCGGGCGAACCACATTTGCGAGATTCAATGCGGTACCGCATTATGCATACCTCAAGCTCAAGATGCCAAGACCTCAGGGGGTCATTACAGTTAATGGAAACATAGAGTGCTCTCTCCAAACGGAGGAGCACACTGCAGCCCTCGCAGCGGAAGCGCAAAGCAGCCTCTTAAGCCAATCCACTAGTTCGGCGTTTAAGGACCCAAACACTTGCAAGCGCACCCAGAGTAATCAGCAACAGGACCGCCTGCCACGTTTCGAGCTTGCATAGCAATGCGGCCCCCACCCCGGCCCAAGCCAAACGGCTAAATTCTTGCCATGCGTACATAATTACGTATTAAAAATACCATGGTCACAAGCGGGGAGGGGGGCATGACTACGACACGCCCCAAGACGCGGCTTAAACTGCACTAGGGGCTTCCCGTTTTGTTATTTTTCTCTTTTCAGTACTTTAATCTCTGGAAACCCGGTCCGGCAGCATGATTGCCGAACATATGATGCAGCAACCAAGAAGGCAGAAAGCTACGTCACACCACGGAACTCCCAGGTGGATTACGATAACGGGTGTAATACTTGCTTTAATACTATTCTTCAGCTCGCCCTTGGAGGGGACATAGTCCTACTTTTTGCTTATTGCACTGCCTGTATCATTCTGCTTTAACGCACCTTTTTGAATAAACAATGCATAGCATTAAGACTATTATTGCATTCTTCTTTATATATATATATATATATATATATATATATATATATATATATATATATATATATGTTCATTCATGACATCCAGCACCATACACTATGGTACGGCCAATACGCTAGGGGCTTAAGCATACCCCACAATACGACATGAGAAGTCCGAACACTTTCAACAGTGCGACACCCCGAACTTATAGCATTATATGCATCAGTTCTGAATCATGTATTGGGTCAATAGTTGGGTTTCCCGGTCCCATGTTTTGGTACCTTACGTTCCGCTATATCGGCTAAGGTAGCACTGGGAGAACTACTGAGATTGTGCCCCGGTTCTGCTGGGCTAAGCACCTCAGTAGAGAAATCTAAAACTGACTGTTATGATAAGGCGAGAGACTGGTCGCTGTTCGAGAGGTTTTCGAGTCCTTAAAGACTTATGCCGCTTAGAGCGAGGAGTCAGCCCTGTCCGGCTTAAAGCTTGTATCGCGCCCCGAATTCGGCCTTCCGAACACTAGGGGCTTCGCCGAAATTTAAAATTATAAAATTCTATGGCTAAGTGAGAGTGATAACGCATTATAGTCCGATTGCCTTGTTCGTTGTGCTGAGCACCTCCCTCGAAGGACCCAAAAATGGGAACAAGAATGCTCAGGTTTATCCCGAACACCCCAGCACTCGTGGCATGGGGGCAGAAGCCGACGACTAGCCATCTCTCAGATTTGATAAACAACCGAACATAAGGTAATATTTTAAATTCAATCAAGCGTTGCATAGCGCATATGAACAAGTTTTCATGAATACAAGATTACACGAGCGGGTTTACTCAAATATTATATCTTTGGTACACTCGTCCGCTACGAGACGGGAACCCTTCAGGACACCCTCATAGTACATCTCGGGGTGGCGATGCTCCTTGCCCTCCGGCGACCCTTCCTTGATCAGCTTCACGGCATCTAGCTTGGGCCATTGCACCTTCACACGGGCGAAAGCCCGGCGTGCACCTCCGATGCAGATGGACCGCTTGACGACTTCCAACCGTGGGCAGGCATCCACAAGCCGCCTCACCAGGCCGAAGTAGCTGTTCAGAAGGGCGTCGCCAGGCCACAGCCGGACTATAAAACCCTTCACGGCCTGTTCGGCCGCCTTGTGTAGCTCGACCAGCTGCTTTAGCTGGTCGCTCATAGGCACCGGGTGTTCGGTCCCAGTATATTGGGCCCAGAACAACTTCTTCGTTGAGCTTCCCTCCTCGGCCTGGTAAAATGTTGCGGCATCCGACACGCTGCGGGGCAAATCTACGAATGCTCCTGGAGAGCTCCGGATTCGGGTATGTAACAAGTAATTTACTTTCACATGCTTGCTTTGCATATAGAATGCCTTACCCACCGCTATATTCTTCATCGCATCAATCTCCTGGAGGGCCTTTTGGGCTTCAGTCTTGGCATTCTTTGCGCTCTCAAGGGCCGCGGCAAGCTCGGACTCTTGCGTCTTCAAGTCAAGCTCCAACGCCTCATACTTTGTCACGAGAGCGTGGAGCTCTTGCCGCACCTCGCCCACCCGAGCCTCCTGCCTTTTTCCGCTCGGTGCGCTCCTTGGCTGCTTTGTTTTTGGCCTCGGATAGCGCTTGCTTCAGGGTCGCCACCTCGGTCGTGGCCCCTGGAAAATTCATGATGATCCTGTCATTTTGCAATCGCATTCCTTTCATATATATCCATAGACTAGGTACTACTTACCTTTGTTCTCCTCGAGCTGCCTCTTGGCAAGGCCGAGCTCTTCCTTGGACCCTTTGAGGTCCTGCTTCAGTGCGGCGACCTCCGCAGTCAGTGCGGCAGAGGCCAGCAGCGAAGCCTGCATACGCATATAGACATACTTATATTAGACTCCTGCGATATTGTTTGATCCTCTGTTCGGCTTTTCTTTGTGAACACCGAACAGAGCATCAAGGGCTACTGTCTATGCGGTAATATTTTGCCTATATTTCAAAAACTTACCTCAAAGCCTGTTAGAAGGCTGGCATAAGCTTCAGTCAGTCCGCTCTTGGCGGACTAAACCTTCTGGACCACCGCACTCATAATAGTGCGGTGCTCCTCTTCGATGGAAGCACAGTGAAGCGCTCCCAGCAGATTGTCCGGTGCCTCTGGATGGACAGAGGTGACCGACACAGGCGTCTTGCCCCTCTTGGAAGGAGGCTTCCTGCCCGAGTCTGGAACCACTGGAGGTTCCGGCGCGGTGTTCGGCTGAGGGCCGAACTCGGAGCCCTTAGGAGCCTTGCTCCTTCTGCTCCTGGAGTCCGGAAGGTCGCCTTGAGGAGCCTCGGGGACTGTCTCCCCTCGACCCGGTACCTCTTGAGACAACACCTCGGCGTTGTCCGTAGGGCAGGGGGTGGTAGCGGTCGGAAGTGGATCTCTATCCATATCCGACGAGCCCAGGGAGCCGTCCGACAAGGATAAGTCGATACTGGCTCGGGGCGGTCTACATAATCACAATTCGGCGTTAGGGGAAGCAGTGCGACAAAGGAATGCTATGAGTTACTCTGGTATCCAAATACTTATGACTCCGCTAGGGGCTTGGCCCTGGGCAGCCATTCGTCTTCGCCTTCGGCGGCGGTGGTGGAACTGTCCGGAAGGAGAGTTCTTCCCTTCTTGGACCCTTCGCCCCCCAGTTGGGGTGGCCTTCCTTTTCTTGTCTCCCCCGACTGGAGGGGGAGCGTCTTCATCTTCCTCCTCATCTTCATGGGAGGAGTGCGCCGAGGAGTCATCGGACGATGAGTCCGATATCACCTGGCGCCGGGAACTCTTTCGAGTTCCCTTGGCCTTCTTGGTCTTCTCCGGCACCTTGTAAGGTGTCGGAGTCAGCATCTCCGTCAGGAGAGCGTCCGCAGTGTCTTCGGGCAGAGGGGCCGGATAGTTAATCTACCCCGATGTTTCCACCCATTCCTGTCAAAGGCATGGGAGCTTAGACCTCGCACGTGGTTAAGCAATGAGAAGTAAATATCCTACCAGATGTACAAAACTTACCAGATTTGCCCGCGGTCCTCGGTGAGAGAGGGAGGGACCTCGGCGCACTTAAACAGCACCCTCCAGACGTCCTTATGCGTCGTGTCGAAGAGCTCGCTAAGTGTCTGGTGCTGGGCCGGGTCGAACTCCCATAAATTGAAATCCCGTTGTTGGCACGGGAGGATCCGGCGGAAGAGCATGACCTGGACTACGTTGACGAGCTTAAGCTTCTTGCTCGCCATATTCCGGATACATTTCTGGAGTCCGTCCAGCTCCACTGATGAACCCCCGACAAGCCCTTCTCTTTCCAGGAAGTGAGCCGTGTAGGGAATCCGGATCAAAACTCGGGGGCTGCCGCACATTTGGTGTCACGCGTCTCGGTGATGTAGAACTAGGCCGACTGCCACCCCTTTATGGTCTCCGCGATGGAGCCCTCAAGCCATGTGACATTGTGCATCTTGCCCACCATGGCTCTGCCGCATTCTTCTTGCTTGCCTCCCACCACCTTCGGCTTGATGTTAAAGGTCTTCAGCCACAGGCCGAAGTGGGGCCGGACGGGGAGGAAAGCCTCACAGACGACGATGAACGCCGAAATGTTGAGGATGAAGTTCGGGGCCAGATCATGAAAGTCCAGCCCGTAGTAGAACATGAGACCACGAACGAATGGATGAAGCGGAAACCCCAGTCCGTGGAGGAAGTCGTGAAGGAAAACTACCCTTTCATGAGGTTCCGGGGTAGGGACGATCTGCCCCGCAGCAGGCAGCCGATGCGCGATATTCGCCGCTAAGTATCCGGCGCCGCGCAGCTTTTTGATGTGCCCCTCCATAACGGAGGAAGCCAACCATTTGCCCCTCGCGCAGGACATGTTTGGAGAGGGTTGAGGGGAAGGATGTGGACTTGTGCGTTGGAGCTCGAGTGCGCAAGAACGGATGAGCAAGGAGGAAGAAGGCGTGGGTAGAGAAAGGTTAAACCTTATCCCTTTATAAGGGCGGCCGAAACCATGCGCCCCACTAGCTTGGTAAAACTTGCTTATTCCCCAAGCGCCATAATCGATGGCGCGGTTGGGTTACCCATGCCCGTATTGATGAGAATCCCGTAATAAGGGGAACACGATCTCTGCTTTGACAAGACGTGTCAAGAAACTGCCTCGCGTTATGTGCGGGGCTAGAAAAATGGTTCGAATAATCACCGGGCCATGACATAACATCATGTTGCCGAAACGTGTCAGCAGATTAGATTTGTGGAAATATTATTCTCTATACGGTGGTATGTGGAACTTATTTTGCAGGGTCGGACACTATCTGTCACACCCTAGCTAGTTCAAGCATTAGAGTGTGCATCATGTTTAAATTCCTCTTAAATTTGAAATGGGGATGACAGAACCCCCAACACCCCCCTGGAACAACTAGGGTTTACTAAAAACTTTTTCAATGAACCTGAAATGCCCTTCTAAAAAGCCCACCCTTTTTGTTTTGGGTAAAAACCCCTGACAAAAATGGTGCACATTTTTCTAGGACATCTAAGGTCATTGGATTAATCCTTATAGTATTTGCATTTGGGCATTTAAATGCTATAAAATATTTTAAATGCTCAAATAATCATAAACTAAAATGTTTCCTACTGGTTATATTCTAAGCAGTGGCCATGATTAATTTTATGATTTATGGTAATGCCCTGGCATTTTTAATAAAGCCCTGAAGTTACAGAAATAATAGAATAAATAAAAAAACAGAAAAGGAGAGAAAGAACAGGGACTTACCTGGCGCAGCCCAGCAGCCCACCTGGCTCGGCCCAGTCCACTGGCCCTTGCCAGTCGTCCTCCTCCTCTCGCCGGGAGGACGAGGAGCGCGTGGCCGGTGCCCGCGGCCACACGCCGGCCACCTCCTGCTTCCGCCGACGGCCTGGAGGCGTCTATGAGTGCCACGCCGACCCCCACGTCTCCCTCTCTTTCTTCCCACTCTCCCCGTGGCCTCTCCCCTCTCTGGCTCTCTCCCATCTCCCTGCCGAGCGCAGCTGTCGCCGCAGACAAGCTCCACCACAGCCACCGCCGTCCATTCGTTGCCTCATCATGCCAGGAAGCTCCGCCGTCGTCGACTACATCGAGTAGGCCGAGCCCCGAGCGTTCGCTCGCCCTGGAGACGCTGCACCGAGCTCGTCCTCAACTCCGGCCACCGGAGATCCCCTTCGCCGTCCCTGCCGCATCAGCTCATCCCCAACCTCGCCGATTGCCTCGACGAGACCCCCGTGAGCTCAGCCACCTCCCCACCCTATCCGTTCTCTCTCTCGAGCCCCGTAGCGACTGCACGTAGATCAACCAGACGCACCGCAGCGGAGCTCGTCGCCGACGAGGCTCCGGCCACCCAATGGCCACGCCATCCTGTCCACTAGTCCTACCGCACCTCCAGGAGCTCAACGCACCAAACCACGCGCCTCCCAGTGCACCCTAGCGACTAGTTTAACCTCACCCGAACTCCGGCCGCCGCCAAAGTCGTCGCCGGCGACGTTTCCGGCCACCCCAGCTCCACCCACTGCCACCACTTGACGCGGCTTCGTCCCCGCATCACGTAGATGGTCTCCGCCGTCCTTTTGGTCGCCGGAGTGCAAATCCCGCGCTGTTCCCCCGCGTCTGGCCTCGCCGGCGGCTAGACACCGGTGAGTTGACCCTGTTTAACCCCCGTGCGGGCCTAGGTTGACCAACCTGAGTCTATGACAGGTGGGGCCGGCCTGCTAATTAGTTTAGGATTAGTTTTAACTAATTTTAATTAGTTTAGTCACTGACATGTGGGCCCAGGCCCCACTGACAGTTAATTAGTGTTAATTTAATTCTGTTAATTAGCTGAGTCACTGACAGACAGGGCCCACCAGTCAGGTTTGACCTGGCCAACCCAGTTGACCCGCTGACATCACACCTATGTCATGCTGACGCATTAATTCAATTACTGGATTTATTCTTTAATAGGAAATTCCAGAAAATAGCCAAAACTTCTCAAAATCATAGAAAATCAACCATAGCTCCAAATGCAAAGATTTATATATGAAAAATGATTAGAAAAATTCAATCTATCCATCTATAATGGTTTAATGCATGAAAAACCAAGATAACCTTGCTGTTTAAGCAAAATAAGGTAATGCACTAATAAGGCTAAGATAAATGAACTATCATTTGAATCTTTGATTCAAATGGGTTCATTCCTTTCTGTTTTAGCTTGCATTAGGCCAAGACACATTCATTTTTCCATGTCATAGCATGCATCATATTGTTGTATATTGTCATGTGTTGATTATGTTCGGTGTGTCTTTCGTGGTAGGTTCTTCCTCCGAGGATAACCCCGAGTATCCGTCTGAAGGGCACTACCCTACTACCACTACAACAGGCAAGCAACCCATTGATCATTCCGATACAAACCCAAGTTCTCGCTTCTGCTCTTGTTTACTGCATTAAGACAACGCGATTCTAACTTCTGCGTGCTACGGTAGTTGAACCCTTATCCTCTGCATGACCTGTCATTGCCGCAGTAACTAGATGAAACCCACTAGCATGTGTAGGAGTTGATTGAGCCATGTATGTGATTCCTACCTTGCTATGCCTGCTATGCTTAGAGTTGTGTCAGGTCTGGTTCATCTGGGTGATGGGCTAGAGTGAAATGATTATGTCGGTAATGTGAGGGATGTGTTGAACATGTTTTGGTAAAGGTATCGATGAGAGGCCATGTAGGAGTACATGGTGGGTTGTTTCATTGAGGACGTCCATAAGAACTAAGATATCTATGTGTGATTTAAGATTCAGCTACTACCTTACATTGGGCCCTGAAATATGACCCGCTCGACTTACTGACCCCTCTCACCCTCTGTCCAGGAGTTGCAACTAGTTTCTGATGTTTGTAGGTTATGTGTTGGTGGCCGTGCGTAGCGTTGACCTTAGGGGTGGGCTATGATGCGGTAGATACATTGTGGCCGGGTATGCCGGGCGCCCGTTTGGCGTCTCGGGACCTTGTACACATCGTTTGGGGCCGTTGAGGACATCCCGGCCAGATTTCCTTGCGGATGGAACCTGAATAGGCGATAAACGTGGACTAGAGACTTGTGAGGTTAGTCAGGTCGTGGTCTACACCCACGTCGGTTTTCGCTTGAAGTCTGCCGAGCACATGTCGTGTGCAGATGCTAAGTGGTGGAAACATGTGTGACGAAGTATACCCCTGCAGGGTATAAAACTATTCTAATAGCCGCGTCCGCGGTAAAGGACTACTTGGTTACCTATATAGTTCATAGACAAGTTAATGGATACTACTAAAAGACTCAAGATAAGTGTGAGTACCGAGGATGGCCCTCTCGTAGGATGTTGAGGGAGGATCCCCGGTGGATTATTGTGTTGGTGAGTAGTGGACTCGTGTGCGAAAACTATTTTACTAGTGGAGTTCCGTAGGATAGCTTAGCCAAGAGTCAAAGCTAGCTTGCTGCAATAACCCCACCACCTTCTTGAGAATGAGCATGTATAGTAGGTTCTGTTGTAAGACTTGCTGAGTACCTTTGTACTCATGTTTGCTTAATTACTGTTTTCAGACGACAACACTGCCCCCTCCGATGGGTTCTACGTAGACCTTGATGTCGACGAGTGACTAGCCACCCAGGTGGTGATCTTGGCCATGGAGGGCCCTATGTAGATAGACAGGCTTCGGAAGCCTTCTTGCTTTCTAGTGTCTGTACTCAGACTATTTACTTCCGCTTGTGCTTGTATGCTTGTATGACTTGAGTGTCGGGTCATGTGACCCCTACCTGTATGAACATGTTATGTATGGCTCTCTGGAGCCTTTAAATAAAGTACTTGAGTTGTAGAGTTTTGTTGTGATGCCATGTTGTATGTACTCATATCGGGCATATTGTGTGTATGATTGAAATGCTTGGTATGAGTGGGATCCGACAATCTAGTTGTTTATCCTTAGCAGCCTTTCTTATGGGGAAATGTAGTCTAGTGTTTCTCGAGCCATAGTAGTCCGCTACAGCCCGGTTCACCGGAGTCCTGCTAGCCCAGCAATACTGTTCAGGACACTTGACTGGCCGGCATGTGTTTCACTTCGTTCCTATGTCAGTCCCTTCGGGGAAATGTCACGCGGTGACATCCGGAGTCCTGTTAGCCCAGTGCTACAGCCCGGATTCACTCGCTGATGACCGACATGCTCGATGTGATTCATGTATGCCTGTCTCCATAGGTCTGTGCCGCTTTGGGTTCATGACTAGCCATGTCGGCCCGGGTTCTTTGTCATATGGATGCTAGCGACACTATCATATACGTGTGCCAAAAGGCGCAAATGGTCCCGGTCCATGGTAAGGCGGCACCCGTGGGATACCGTGCGTGAGGCCGCAATGTGATATGAGGTGTTACCGGCTAGATCGATGTGACTTGGAATCGGGGTCCTGACAGCGTTGGCATCAGAGCCGGACTGCCTGTAGGTTCATTGAGCCAAACTGGTCGATGTCGAGTCTAGAAATGCTTTAGTTATATGTAGGGGAATTGATTGTGGGAGGGAACGTAAGGCTCTATTACTCCTTTACCTTATGCCCTCTAATCTGAGTCATTCTCTGCTCTTTCAATGTGGGTTAAGGACTAGGCTCTCTTCTTCTATCAGGTTCACGTGTTACTAATCCGTAGTAGCTTATAGGATTGTTGTTACAAGCCTCAGACACTTCTACTACTTTTAGTACGTTGCCAGTTGAATCAGAACCTTGATATGATGTTGTTGAGTGGTATTGCAAACTGTTGTGGATGTCTCAAACCTTTTTCTGAGCATTTACAGCTATTATGCTGTCCAATTTTCCCTAGAAATTCTAATATCTTTGCATTGTGGTTGTGCTTTCAGATGGCCACTCATGCTCAAAACCAAGTGGTTCACCTGACCCGGTGCCTTGATGTGCCCAGTCATACTGCTATGTTAGTTCAGGTAATGATCGAAACGGGTTACCGTTGGTATCCCGAATACACTGTTGAAGAGCAGTTCCGAGACTTTAACCAGAGCCAATATTTCTGCACCGTTAGGATATTTCCTTCTTCACCTCGATCTACCGAGCCCCTCCACTATTCCTATGGACTTGGGGTTACTGTTGAGATGGTTGTGCAGGATGCTGCCCTTTCCATGATGACCATCATGCGAGTCCGGACTGGCCTGCTTCGGAACACCGACTTCCGTTACATGCCAGCTTCACTTCCGGGAGCGCAAGGGTATCTCCAGGCTATCTATGCTGACTCCACTCAGGAGGACTCACTAACTCGTACCACTGCCGAGATGCTTGAGGATAAGGACCGAGAGAATCGGTCCTTGATGCTAGAACTTTTCAACACCTCTGCTGATCATTGGGCCACATTGACTCGGTTTGCACCTGCGGTGCAAGCAGGATGTATGGATACAAGGGATCTGTATCCTCTGAGATCTGCTCTGCCAGACATGGTGGATTGGCGTGATGTGGGAGGCATCACCCCTCCCCGTGGTCCCCGCAGGCCACCGTTTGTTGGTCTAAGACCTCATCCTAGCCCCTTTGGTCCACAAGCTCCTCAGGACCATCTGTTCCCGGATGATCACGTTGAACTTCCAGGCTATGGAGGTGACTTCTATGAGGACTACTACGGAGCTGTCTGAGCTAGTAGTAGTATCACTAGTATTGTAATAGTTGTATCTCCACTGTCCTGCGTGACTTGTGGAATATGACTTTGGGTGTAATCAATTCCGGAGGTGTAGACAAATAATGTATAGGAGCTTGGAATGTCTCCGATGAGATGTAACATCTTTCATCATAGTTGTACTGTAGCCTGGGCTTGTACTAAACTATGTATGGTATGTATGACCGTTGGTATATATATGGCAGTTTTATATTACCATGACATACGGATGAACATCTCTGCATTCCGTGTTATCCATTGTATTCTGCACTTCCTTGCTAAGTTCGAGCCATCCTTATCTAAACCGTTGTCTTGTTTTCTCCTAGGATGGTCAACACTCGCAGCAACCCTGCTGCCCCAGAGCAGGGGGGAGCCAGTGTAGCTAGGGGTGAAAATCTGCCTCACCCGCCCTCTCTGGCCGAAGTGATGCTGGAGGCGGAAAGAAACAAGCGTGAGACTAACCGCTTGCTGGAGCGGATTGAGCAAAACACTGCACGCCATCAGCGAAATGACTTGGTGTCAATCAATGACTTTATCAAGCTGTACCCACCAAAGTTTAACCATTCTGTCGAGCCCCTCGACGCAGATGACTGGCTTCGCAGCATCACCCACAAGCTACGTTCTGCCAACGTAGCCGAAGCTGATAAGGTTACTTATGCTGCCTATCACCTCGAAGGCCCTGCTAGACTTTGGTGGGAAAATTTTGAAGCTATGCGCCCGGTCGGCCAAATCACTACTTGGGCTGAATTCAGTGAGGCTTTCCATGAGCATCACATTCCGGAAGGTCTCATAGATCGCAAGAGGGAGGAGTTCTGCAATTTCACCCAAGGAAGACTGACTGTGGATGCATATAGTCGTGAATTTGGGAATCTGGCACATTATGCTCTTGAAGAAGTATCTACCGACGCTAAGAAGCAGGCAAGGTTCCGCAAGGGACTTAGCCCTGAGCTTCGCCGCGATCTTCGTCTGCACGAGTGCACCTCCTTTCATAAGTTGGTCAATAAAGCCATTAGTGCTGAGACAGGCCAGACTGATTATGACGCTTCACGCAAGCACTCCCATGATTTTGGCTCTTCATCCGGCTCTGGATCTCAGAAGCGTCGGGTGTGGATTCCAAGCACGACACTGCGACCCAGGTTCATTCCGAGGCCATCCTTTAAGGCGCCTCGTCCCAACCAGCAGTTTGCACCGCCCAAGCCCTATGGTGGCCCCGCTGCTAATGCTGCTCCACGCCCCAATGTGGTGACATGTTTCAAGTGTGGAGAGCCGGGTCACTATAGTCGAGAGTGTCCCCAGAACAACCCCAATCAGTCTGTAAAGTCCGTTGGCCATGGTAAGCCAGCGGGAAAGACATTCTATGCCAAGCCGGTCACCACTATACGTGGCCATGTCAACTATGTTTCAGCCAAGGAGGCTCATGAGGATCCTAACGTCATCCTTGGTATGCTCCTTGTTAATTGCCATCAGGCATCTGTTCTTTTCGATACTGGAGCATCTCATTCATTCATATCCGAGAACTATGCTCGATTGCATAACACGACATTCTGTGACATGCCTGCTACCATGGAAATTCAAACCCCTGGCTCTAGATGGCAAACTTCTAGAGTAAGCCATGGGAACGAAATTCTTGTCGATAGACTTGTCTTCCTTGCATCCTTAATAGCTCTCAAGTCCTCGGACATAAACATCATCTTGGGTATGGACTGGATGTCAGCTCATTATGCTAAGATTGATTGCGCCACTAGAACCGTTCAACTTACCCACCCATCGGGCAAGACAGTCAATGTCTTAACTCGAGTGGCCAAGCGCCAGCTTTACTCCCTAATGCCAACCCCCTTCTAGACCTTGAGGATGTTCTGGTAGTCCGAGACTTTCCGGATGTCTTTCCAGAAGAACTGCCAGGTGTTCCACCTGACAGGGATGTCGAGTTTGTGATAGACCTTGTTCTAGGAATCGTTCCAATTTCTAGAAGACCCTATAAGATGGCACCCTTAGAACTAGCCGAGCTTAAGAACCAACTCGATGAGTCCTTGAAAAAGGGTTTCATCCGTCCTAGTTCCTCTCCTTGGGCTTGCCCCGTCCTCTTCGTCAAGAAGAAGGATGGAACGGATCGAATGGTTGTAGATTACCGACCCGTCAACTTGGTCACCATCAAGAACAAGTATCCGCTTCCCAGGATCAACAATCTGTATGATCAGCTCGCTGGATCCTCAGTCTTTTCCAAGATGGATTTTAGGTTGGGCTACCATCAAATCAAAATCAGAAACGGGGACATCCCCAAAACGGCCTTTGTTACTCGTTATGGCCAATACGAGTACACCGTTATGTCCTTCGGTCTAACCAATGCCCCAGCCACCTTCTCTCGGTTAATGAACTCGGTCTTCATGTAGTATTTGGATAAATTCGTCGTAGTATACCTCGATGACATACTCATCTACTCCAAGAATGAAGAGGAACATGTCAAAGATCTAAGGCTGGTATTGACGAAACTTCGAGAGCATCGCCTTTATGCCAAATTCTCCAAGTTTGAATTTTGGTTGCCAGAAGTGACCTATCTAGGCCATGTAATCTCTGGTAAGGGTATTGCTATCAATCCCGAGCGAGTTCAAGCTGTCCTTGATTGGACTCCACCTGAGACGGTCAAGCAAGTTCGCAGCTTCCTTGGCTTAGCGAGCTATTGCCGCCGCTTCGTCGAGAATTTATCGAAGGTTGCTAAACCTCTAACTGAACTCCTCAAGAAAGATAAAAAGTTTGAGTGGACTCCACAGTGCGAGTTCAGCTTTCAGGAACTGAAAAGACGCCTGACACCCGCTCCAAGGACTTTATTATCTACTGCGACGCCTCGCGACAAGGACTAGGTTGCATAGTCATGCAAGACCGTCAGGTAATTGCCTATGCCTCACGGCAATTACACCCACATGAGGAAAATTATCCCACACATGATCTAGAGCTTGCAGCTGCAGTCCATGCACTCAAAACGTGGCGACATTACCTCCTCGGTAATCGTTGCGAGATCTTCACCGATCACCAAAGTTTGAAATATATCTTCACCCAACCGGATTTGAATCTCAGGCAAAGACGTTGGGTCGAGTTGATCTCGGATTACGACTTAGGAATAACTTACACCCCGGGTAAAGCCAATGTCATGGCTGATGTGCTAAGTCGTAAGTCCTATTGTAACAACATGATGTTACAACAAAGTCAACCACTTCTCTATGAGGAATTTCGTAAGCTTAATCTTCACATTGTTCCTCGAGGATTCCTATCCACCCTGGTGGCGAAACCTACCCTTACGGATCAAATCATAGCTGCCCAGAAGCGTGATAAGGGCATATTCCGGATTAAGGAAAACATCGCTAGCGGAGTTGCTAAATGTTTTTCCATGGATGAGCGAGGTGTTGTCTTCTTCGAGAACCGCTTGGTGGTTCCCAAGAAACAACATCTATGCCAGTTGATTATTAAGGAAGCTCATGACACCCCTCTCACCATTCATCCCGGTAGTACCAAGATGTATCAAGACCTACGCCAGAGGTTTTGGTGGACTAGGATGAAGAGAGAAATCGCTCAATACCTTGCTAATTGCGACATTTGTCGTCGTGTTAAAGCAGAGCATCAACGGCCTGCTGGCACCCTTCAACCTTTGGCTATTCCTGAGTGGAAATGGGATAAAATCAGTATGGATTTCATTACTGGATTTCCCAGGACCAAGAGAGGGAATAATGCCATCTTCGTCGTGATCGACCGTCTTGCCAAAGTAGCCCATTTCCTACCTGTTCGTGAGAGTATCCCCGCTAGCCAGCTAGCTGATTTATACATCTCCCGAAGAGTGTCTCTTCATGGTGTTCCATTGGAAATTAACTCAGACCATGGGAGTCTCTTCACCTCTCGATTTTGGGAAAGTTTCCAAAATGCTATGGGAACTCGTCGCTCTTTTAGCACCGCCTTCCATCCTCAATCAAGTGGTCAAGTAGAGCGAGTAAATCAAATTCTGGAAGATACGCTCCGAGCTTCTGTCATCTCATTCGGAATGGGTTGGGAGAAATGCCTTCCATTCGTGGAGTTTGCTTATAACAATAGTTATCAAGCTAGTTTGGGCAAAGCTCCTTTCGAAGTTCTATATGGACGAAAATGTCGAACGCCTCTTAACTGGTCAGAAACCGGGGAAAGACAACTCTTTGGCCCGGATATGATTCAGGAAGCAGAAGAGCAGGTTCGCGTTATTCGTGAGAAATTGAAAACAACCCAATCTCGTCAAAAGAGCCAATATGATCGTAAACATAAGCTCATGACTTTTGAAGTGGGCGAGAAGGCTTACCTTCGGGTTACTCCGTTAAAGGGAACCCATCGTTTCGGTATCAAAGGCAAATTGGCTCCTCGCTACATCGGACCCTGTCGCATTCTTGCCAAACGAGGAGAAGTTGCCTACCAATTGGAACTACCTTCGCATCTTTCCAGAGTTCACGATGTCTCCCACGTTTCTCAACTCAGGCGTTGCTTCGCGGATCCTATCCGTGGAGTGGACCATGAAACGTTTGATCTACAAGATAACCTCGCATATCGGCAATATCCCGTTCGTATCCTTGATGAAGCCGAGCGTACCACTCAACGTCATAATATCAAGTTTCTCAAGGTTCAATGGTCACACCATTCCGAGAAAGAAGCCACTTGGGAAAGGGAGGATCGTCTTCGACTCGAGTACCCCACCTTCTTCCCGGAGGATCCTAAATCTCGGGACGAGATTCTTTTGAGTGGGGGTGAGTTGTCACACCCTAGCTAGTTCAAGCATTAGAGTGTGCATCATGTTTAAATTCCTCTTAAATTTGAAATGGGGATGACAGAACCCCCAGCACCCCCAGGAACAACTAGGGTTTACTAAAAACTTTTTCAATGAACCTGAAATGCCCTTCTAAAAAGCCCACCCTTTTTGTTTTGGGTTAAAACCCCTGACAAAAATGGTGCACATTTTTCTAGGACATCTAAGGTCATTGGATTAATCCTTATAGTATTTGCATTTGGGCATTTAAATGCTATAAAATATTTTAAATGCTCAAATAATCATAAACTAAAATGTTTGCTGCTGGATATATTCTAAGCAGTGGCAATGATTAATTTTATGATTTATGGTAATGCCCTGGCATTTTTAATAAAGCCCTGAAGTTACAGAAATAATAGAATAAATTAAAAACAGAAAAGGAGAGAAAGAACAGGGACTTACCTGGCGCAGCCCACCAGCCCACCCGGCTCGGCCCAGTCCACTGGCCCTTGCCAGTCGTCCTCCTCCTCTCGCCAGGAGGACGAGGAGCGTGTGGCCGGTGCCTGCGGCCACACGCCGACCACCTCCTGCTTCCGCCGACGCCCTGGAGACGTCTACGAGTGCCACGCCGACCCCCACGTCTCCCTCTCTTTCTTCCCACTCTCCCCGTGGCCTCTCCCCCTCTCTGGCTCTCTCCCCATCTCCCTGCCGAGCGCAGCCGTCGCCGCTGACAAGCTCCACCGCAGCCACCGCCGTCCATTCGTCATGCCAGGAAGCTCCACCGCCATCGACTACATCGAGAAGGCCGAGCCTCGAGCGCTCGCTCGCCCCGGAGACGCTGCATCAAGCTCGTCCTCAACTCCGGCCACCGGAGATCCCCTTCGCCGTCCCCGCCGCATCAGCTCATCCCCGACCTCGCTGACTGCCTCGACGAGACCCCCGTGAGCTCAGCCACCTCCCCACCCTCTCCGTTCTCTCTCTCTCGCCACGTAGCGATTGCACGTAGATCAACCGCACGCACCGCCGCGGAGCTCGTCGCCGATGAGGCTCCGGCCACCCAATGGCCGCGCCACCCTGTCCACTAGTCCTACCGCACCTCCAGGAGCTCAACGCACCAAACCACGCGCCTCCCCGTGCCCCCTAGCGACTAGTTTAACCTCACTCGAGCTCCGGCCGCCGCCAAACTCGTCGCCGGCGACGTTTCCGGCCACCCCAACTCCAGCCACTGCCACCACTCGACGCGACTTCCTCCCCACATCATGTAGATAGTCTCCGCCGTCCTTTTGGTCGCAAGAGTGCAAATCCCGCGCTGCTCCGCCGCGTCTGGCCTCGCCGGCGGCTAGACGCCGGCAAGTTGACCCTGTTTGACCCCCGTGTGGGCCCAGGTTGACCCCCCTGAGTCTATGACAGGTGGGTCCGGCCTGCTAATTAGTTTAGGATTAGTTGTAACTAATTTTAATTAGTTTAGTCACTGACATGTGGGCCCAGGCCCCACTGACAGTTAATTAGTGTTAATTTAATTCTGTTAATTAGCTAAGTCACTGCCAGATAGGGCCCACCAGTCAGGTTTGACCTGGCCGACCCAGTTGACCCGCTGATGTCACACCTATTTCATGCTGATGCATTAATTCAGTTACTGGATTTATTCTTTAATATGAAATTCCAGAAAATAGCCAAAACTTCTCAAAATCATAGAAAATCAACCATAGCTCCAAATGCAAAGATTTATATATGAAAAATGATCAGAAAAATTCAATCTATCCATCTATAATGGTTTCATGCATGACAAAACAAGATAACCTTGCTGTTTAAGAAAAATAAGATAATGCACTAATAAGGCTAAGATAAATGAACTATCATTTGAATCTTTGATTCAAATGGGTTCATTCCTTTCTGTTTTAGCTTGCATTAGGCCAAGACACATTCATTTTGCCATGTCATAGCATGCATCATATTGTTGCATATTGTCATGTGTTGATTATGTTCGGTGTGTCTTTCGTGGTAGGTTCTGCCTCCGAGGATAACCCCGAGTATCCGTCTGAAGGGCAGTACCTTACTACCACTACAACAGGCAAGCAACCCATTGATCATTCCGATACAAACCCATGTTCTCGCTTCTGCTCTTGTTTACTGCATTAAGACAATGCGATTCAAACTGCTGTGTGCTACGGTAGTTGAACCCCTATCCTCTGCATGACCTTTCATTGCCACAGTAACTAGATGAAACCCACTAGCATGTGTAGGAGTTGATTGAGCCATGTATGTGATTCCTACCTTGCTATGCCTGCTATGCTTAGAGTTGTGTCAGGTCTGGTTCATCTAGGTGATGGGCTAGAGTGAAATGATTATGTCGGTAATGTGAGGGATGTGTTGAACATGTTTTGCTAAAGGTATCGATGAGAGGCCATGTAGGAGTACATGGTGGGTTGTTTCATTGAGGCCGTCCATAAGAACTGAGATCTGTATGCGTGATTTAAGATTCAGCTACTACCACACATTGGGCCCTGAAATATGACCCCGCTCGACTTACTGACCCCTCTCGCTCTCTGTCCAGGAGTTGCAACTAGTTTCTGGTGTTTGTAGGTTATGTGTTGGCGGCCGTGTGTAGCGCTGACCCTAGGGGTGGGCTATGATGCAGTAGATACACTATGGCCGGGTATGCCGGGCGCCCGTTTGGCGTCTCGGGACCCTGCACACATCATTTGGGGCCGTTGAGGACACCCCGGCCAGATTTCCTTGCGGATGGAACCTGAATAGGCGATAAACCTGGACTAGAGACTTGTGAGGTTAGTCAGGTCGTGGTCTAAACCCACGTCGGTTTTCGCTTGAAGTCTGCCGAGCACATATCATGTGCAGACGCTAAGTGGTGGAAACATGGGTGACGAAGTATACCCCTGCAGGGTATAAAACTATTCGAATAGCCGCGTCCGTGGTAAAGGACTACTTGGTTGCCTATACAGTTCATAAACAAGTTAATGGATACTACTAAAAGACCCAAGATAAGTGTGAGTACCGAGGATGGCCCTCTCGTAGGATGTCGAGGGAGGATCCCCGGTGGAGTATTGTGTTGGTGAGTAGTGGACTCGTGTGCGAAAACTATTTTACTAGTGGAGTTGCGTAGGATAGCTTAGCCAAGAGTCAAAGATGGCTTGCTGCAATAGCCCCACCACCTTCTTGAGAATGAGCATGTATAGTAGGTTCTGTTGTAAGACTTGCTGAGTACCTTTGTACTCATGTTTGATTAATTACTGTTTTCATACGACAACACCGCCCCTCCGATGGGTTCTACGTAGACCTTGATGTCGACGAGTGACTAGCCACCCAGGTGGTGATCCTGAGGACCCTATGTAGATAGACAGGCTTCGAAAGCCTTCTTGCTTTCTAGTGTTTGTACTCAGACTATTTACTTCTGCTTGTGCTTGTATGCTTGTATGACTTGAGTGTCGGGTCATGTGACCCCTACCTGTATGAACATGTTATGTATGGCTCTCTGGAGCTTTTAAATAAAGTACTTGAGTTGTAGAGTTTTGTTGTGATGCCATGTTGTATGTACTCATATCAGGCATATTGTGTGTATGATTGAAATGCTTGGTATGAGTGGGATCCGACAATCTAGTTGTTTATCCTTGGCAGCCTTTCTTATGGGGAAATGTAGTCTAGTGTTCCTTGAGCCATAGTAGTCCGCTACAGCCCGGTTCACCGGAGTCCTGCTAGTCCAGCACTACTGTTCAGGACACTTGACTGGCCGGCATGTGTTTCACTTCGTTCCTATGTCAGTCCCTTCGGGGAAATGTCACGCGGTGACATCCGGAGTCCTGTTAGCCCAGTGCTACAGCCTGGATTCACTCGCTGATGACCGACATGCTCGATGTGATTCATGTATGCCTGTCTCCATAGGTCTGTGCCGCATTGGGTTCACGACTAGCCATGTCGGCCCGGGTTCTCTGTCATATGGATGCTAGCGACACTATCATATACGTGTGCCAAAAGGCGCAAACGGTCCCGGGTCATGGTAAGGTGACACCCGTGGGATACCGTGTGTGAGGCCGCAATGTGATATGAGGTGTTACCGGCTAGATCGATGTGACTTGGAATCGGGGTCCTGACACTATCCTTATATTCAAATTCTTCCGGGGTGTATTCGTAGGAGGAACCCGCCTTGTAATGCCGAAGACAATACTGCGTGCCAGACTCATCGTCGTTGAAGCCTGGTTCAGGGGCTACTGACGGAGTCCTGGATTAGGGGGTCTCCGGACAACCGGACTGTTGGACTATGAAGATACAAGATTGAAGACTTCGTCTCGTGTCCAGATGGGACTCTACTTGGCGTGGAAGGCAAGCTAGGCAGTGTACTGATATGGATATCTCCTCCTTTGTAACCGACCTTGTGTAACCCTAACCCTCTTCGGTGTCTATATAAACCGGAGGGTTTTAGTCCGTAGGACAACATACAATCATACCATAGGCTAGCTTCTAGGGTTTAGCCTCTCTGATCTCGTGGTAGATCAACTCTTGTAATACTCATATCATCAAGAATAAATCAAGCAGGACGTAGGGTTTTACCTCCATCAAGAGGGCCCGAACCTGGGTAAAACATCGTGTTCCCTGCCTCCTATTACCATTTGCCTTAGATGCACAGTTCAGGACCCCCTACCTGAGATCCGCCGGTTTTGACACCGACAAAGACCTTGCCCCCCGGCGGCGTTGACATGGTGGAAGGTGGCGGGGCAGGTGGATCCAGCGGAGGAAGGGCCTGGAAGATCGGTGATGTAGGGCCGCTGTGGATCCGAGGGCACCGGCGTGGGACAGGCGGAGGTCGGTGATGCAGGGCCGCTGCGGATCCAGGGGTGGGAAGGATGGATCCAGCCGTGGTAGCCAGCACGAGGTCACCAGGGATCCAGGGAGTTGGGAGCGGAGCCATGGCGTGGGGTGGACGGCGGGTGCATGGTGGTGCTCGCCAGGACCGGCGGCGCCTCGGTCCCTGACCGCCGGTGGATTGGGGCGGAGGGGTAAACGACCGACAGGGATCCAGGAAGGGGTTGTGGCCCGTTCTGGTGCGAGAGGAAGGTGGCTAGGGGACGGCTGGTCTGGATCCAGCCAGATCCATCGAAATGTAGCCGCCGGGGCGTGGTGGTGGGGGGCATGCTGGATGGAATCGGAGTGGCAGAGGGAGGTGGCAGAAGGTGGGTCGGGGTGGGGGCTGTTGCCGGCAGAAGGAGGCAGGTGGGGCGGGGGCTTTTTTTGTTTCTTGTTTTGAGGCGGGTCGGGTTAGGTGGGGTGTTATCATAATAGACCCACCCTATATATATATATCCGACAAAAGAGGGTCATGCTACAGCAGCAGGATACATGGCTCAGTCTAGATATCAGTACGAATCAAGTTGTGCATATTTGCTGTTGGCATGAACCACATCGCCACATGTCGGGTTTGCAAAAGCCACCCATCGCATGGAAGCTTGATGCCTTTCACACACTGAATATTATCTGGCAACAAGTCGCGTTGACGAATCTCTGGATATGGTGATTCATGAAACCCATATTATGATGTGTAAACACAGTTCCCCCTGGTGAATGGAAGTTGCATAGCACTGTAATCATCGTCGGTGATATGATCGATGATTATTTGGATGATCGGATAATTGAGCCTGAGGAACATGGAGTGGTTGCCGAGGTTGTAAACCCGCCTCCAGTTGAATACGCCTGGCCCAACGGAGCTGGCATCTTTCTCGAACACGAAGCAGCCACAACCATCAATGGCACGAATGCCCCAGGCATTGTACTGCATGTGGTTTGATGAAATGTATTGGTCAATTTGGTAGGCGCAAATTAGCATCAAATGACCGTCGTCAGCTGAGCGAGCGATAAACCACCACTCATCGGCTGGTATGATTCAAGGTCCTAGAATCATGAAGCCCAGCGCATTTGCGTCTGCTGCAACAATTCAAATTGGGGACCAAAAGGACAAAAATAAACAACCACGTTCAGAGTATGTGTGGAATTAAGATTATTATAACAGTGACACATATCATAGACAGAGAATTGCAATGTCGTGGTCATAATTATACCCCAAGTTAAAAAAAGAAGCCAATGGCTTTCATATTCTCTACTCCTATAAAAGACTCAGTTGGTGATGACGGTGTGTCTGCCTTCCGTCATTTCTGACCATCAGATCTGCATCTAACAACTATGATGTAAGTCGTGGCATTTTTGCAACAAGACCCCACTCCTCTGCTCCAATTTGCAGAAACCCCTTAGTATCTTGAAACCAACCACATCCCCACCTCATCAAAACAGCCACAAGGAATATATTTTGTGTGAAACCTAATACGAGTATATTTTTAGTGATATATACACCAAACTATAGTGTTTTTCTTTCAAGTTTGTGAACATGTATTATTCTATTTTGGATCCGTTGCAATGCACGGCCACATTGCTAGTCTAGAAATATATCATGGTTCAAACATCATGTAACAATAATAGGAAAACAGATATGACAGGGCCTACTCATATTCTACCATAGCACTTACTACAGTTATCATATCAACTCTAAGCAATAACATGCGTTGTTATAAAAATCCTAGAAATGAGAGTAACATATAGCAATCATGAGGTTATACTCATAATATCTATTCTAACAATCATTAGATGCCAAATGTTCTCATATGAACTCTAACAATAACATGTGTGGTCATAAAAATCTAGGAAATGAGAGGAACATATAGCAATGATGTGGTTATACACATACTATATATTCTAAATTTGTAACAATGAACATGCAGTCGTATTCTTAAGGTAAGGATGAGATGAGATAGAACAAATACACGATGATAGATTCCACCAGTATAAGCAGCTATTCTGTGCGTCGACCGCATAAACGATGCCATCATGCACTATAGCTTCAGACATAAATGTTGGGTGAAGAGGATCGATGATGAGACATAACCATGTATGGTGACCGGATTCCAGATAGACTAATCCCATGTTGAACATGGCAATGAGCTTGTAATCCATGTAGTCTTGTGATGGTGTGGGCACTTCACATTACAAAGTTCAGCAAACAGAGGTTGAGCCAAAAGCTTGACGCGTCTCGTGCGTAGTAGGCAGGAGTTTCCGGCGGGCCACGAGGCTTGATGATGGCGGTATCCAACGATGGAAGGGCGATCTCTCGCTGGGTGTAGATATCGACGAGACGCCATGGACTACCGAATTGGTGGATGAGGACGGATAGAGGTTGCATGTCGAGGGGCACCACGACAACCTCCGTAGGATCTTCAAGTAGGTATCTAGGCCACCTGTGAGGATCGGGCATCAGCAAGCAAGGTGTTTGGAAAAGAGTCGGCCAGTTGCAAACGAGTAGACGATACAAAGATATCGAGCATGTGGCCAGATGGACAGTGCTGAGCAAGTCCATACGATTACAGATCTGCTCCAAGAGAACATCAGGGATGGAATTCCAATCGTAGCTCTACGTGTCAGTCGGTTCTGCCATAGGGGCTTTTAGGGCGCTGAGTAAGTGGGGTTTTCGGTGCTTGTGAGCTAGCGGGGAAGTGGATTCGGGGGCTACGGTACGCACGAGCTACCAAGGAAGATGGCGCGGGCAGGTGAGCAGTGAGCAAGGGGAAATGGTGTGCAGCCGATGATGGGGAATAGAGGAGGAAGAAGAGTGAAAGATGGGGAAGAAAGTGCATGAAATCTCAATTCTACTAGTACTATTACCAGGATATACCGTCCTTTGGAGTGTAAATAGTTACGCTGATGACATGTGGGTCTACCTCAAGAGGGCCCATATGTCAGTTAATGGAGGAGAGAGGTGTGTAGTCATATTTATGGAAGCGTGCTCCACTGGCAAACATGATGGCACTAATGGGTAAGGCTGATTTAGTAACACCAACACGCTGGTTTAGCTTATTAATCAAGTGTCCCATCTGCTGCAGCGTGTATTGTCACTTCACTATGAAGACTAGTTGAATAGTTCTCTCTGACCGAGATTGGGAATAATGGATCGCGAAGACTTGCTATCTACAATAACCCTATGCCTGTACGCTCGGGCCCCTCCCAATGCTCTGCCTTGTACAGGTGCTAAGGCTGCCATGTAGGCAAAAAGTTTGATGCGGCAAGGTAATTAAGAGGAGAGATAAGTGTGGTGAACCTAGTACTAAGCACGAGAACCTAGACAAAAGACTTAAATGGAAGAATCCACCAATGCATGAAGAAATTTAGTTACAAAATCATTAAATAAAGGATGCTTAGCACCAACAAGTTAACCACCTGTACATGTAAGCATTGGGAGCTTTAGTTGCTAAAGTTTTTAATGTGCTTAGCACCCCATGTAAGTACTGATGCATCTTGTCCAACAAGATGAAACATTGGCCAAGGCACCCGGCGCCAATAACGTAGGAGTACAAGTACTACCTCCTTTCCGGTTTATAGGGCTCAATTCAAAATTTTCATCAACCAAGGTAGATGATGAGTGGTGGAATAATTTTTGTAGTTTGCAAAAACACTCAATTAATGCACTCGTTTTCCTCAAAAAATTATGTTTACCAATGCATTAATTTTGTGTCAAACTTTGACCATTTATTCCCTCCATCTTTGCTTGTGCACCGTGACCAAGGAGGAAAAAAGAGAACTTAATGTTTATTTGCTACTCCCTCCGTTCCTACATATTGTCTTTTTAGACATTCAAATGGGATACAACATACAGATGTATGTAGACATATTTTAGAGTGTAGATTCACTCATTTTTCTCCGTACGTAGTCACTTGTTGAAATCTCTAGAGAGACAAATACTATGTGGGAATAGAGGGAGGCTTTTACTCCATATTTGGGAACAGAGGGAGTATCAAAATATGGAGGGAACAGAGGAAGCTTGAAATATGAACATGTCAATGGGAGGGAGTAACAGCCTCATGCATGCATGCATGAATGCAACAAGCAACGCTCACACGTACACATGGACGCATGCAACCCTCACGCACCCATGCGGCACATATGTAACGCCCTCGATGCATCTATATCTCCCACGTGTCGAAGCACGACTTAGAGGCATAACCATATTGAAAACAATGTCGCAAGTGAGGTAATCTTCACACAACCCATGTAATACATAAGGGAAAGGGATACATAGTTGGCTTACAATCGCCACTTCACACAATACATGAACAACGCATTACAACATCCAAATACAATCAAGGTCCGACTACGGAACCAAAATAAAGAACAACCCCAAATGCGACAAGGTCCCCGATCGACCCCAACTGGGCTCCACTACTGATCAACTGGAAACGAAACAAGACTACGAACACGATCTTCATGAAGCTCCTCCTTGAGCTGGGTTGCGTCACCTGCACGGTACTCGTCAGGACCTGAAACTGGTTTTTGGAAGTATCTGTGAGTCACGGGGACTCAGCAATCTCACACCCTCGCGATCAAGACTATGTAAGCTTATAGGAAGGGTAAAAGGTATGAGGGGGAGCTGCAGCAAGTGGCTAGCATATTTGGTGGCTAACATACGCAAATGAGAGCGAGAAGAGAAGACAAAAGCACGATCGAGAAACTATGATCAAGAAGTGATCCTAGAACAACCTACGTCAAACATAACTCCAACACCGTGTTCACTTCCCGGACCCCGCTGAGAAGAGACCATCACAGCTACACACGCGGTTGATGCATTTTAATTAAATTAAGTTTCAGGTTTTCTACAACCGAACATTAACAAATTCCCATCTGCCCATAACCGAGGGCACGGCTTTCGAAAGTTCAAATCCCTGCAGGAGTGTCCCAACTTAGCCCATCACAAGCTCTCACAGTCAACGAAGGATATTCCTTCTCCCAAGACAATCCGATCAGACTCGGCATCCTGGTTACAAGACATCCTCGACAATGCTAAAACAAGTCCAGCAACACCACCCGAATGTGCCGACAAATCCTGATAGGATCTGCACATATCTCGTTCTCAGGGCACACTAGATTGTCCAAGGTTCTGGTAGGCGAGCCCAGAGTTGCCCCTGGTGGCCACCGACAGCTGACAGTTTGGACCAACACTCAGAGGAGCATTGGCCTGGGGGGTTTAAATAAAGATGACCCTTGAGTCTGCAGAACCCAAGGGAAAGAAAAAGGCTAGGTGGCGAATGGTAAAACCAATGTTGGGCATTGCTGGAGCAGTTTTATTCAAGGCGAACTGTCAAGGGGTTACCATTATAACCCAACCGTGTAAGGAACGCAAAATCCGGGAACATAACACCGATATGACGGAAACTAGGGCGGCAAGAGTGGATCAAAACACCAGGCATAAGGCCGAGCCTTCCACCCTTTACCAAGTATATAGATGCATTAATTTAAATAAGAGATATTGTGATATCCCAACAAATATCCATGTTCCAACAAGGAACAAACTCCAATCTTCACCTGCAACTAACAATGCTATAAGAGGGGCTGAGCAAAGCGGTAACATAGCCAAACAACGGTTTGCTAGGACAAGGTGGGTTAGAGGCTTGGCTTAACAATATGGGAGGCATGATAATCAAGTGGTAGGTATCGCATCATAGGCATAGCAAAAGAGCGAGCAACTAGCAAGCAAAGATAGAAGTGATTTCGAGGGTATGGTCATCTTGCCTGAAATCCCACAAGGAAGAAGAACGAGTCCATGAAGAAGACAAACGGACGTAGTTGAAAGGGTCCTCACAAACGCGACGTTAATGGAACCAACCCGAAGAAGCAACACCGGAAAGAGCACACGACATAGTAAACAACCAACACATGAACATGGCATGATATGCGGGATGCGGTATGTGATGCATATGCAAGATTTGGAAAGTAGAGGATTGAACCTGGCCTCAACATGGAAAACTAAGAGTTCCACTGGAAAGATGAGTTGATTTCGGTTGAAATCGATATAAAGATCACCGGAATCGGATGCACGGTTTGGAAATGGCAAGCAAAACAAATATGGCACCGGTCTGCGATAAACAGCAAGTAGCCATCTAAATGCATCAAGACAAATATGCTACAACACTCAAACAGGGCAACAAAATACATGGCCGGGATCCACTCATGATGGTGGACAAAAGATTAACACTGAGCTACGGCTAATTCACTCATTAACAGGTTCAAACAAGCATGGCAAAAGAGCAAATGATAACAGGTTTCAGACTTAGTGAAATAACAACAAATCATGAATTTATCATCAGGAAGCAATGTTTAGAGCATGAAAATTACATGCTATAGGAACATATCATGGCAAAGCAGGGCATGGAATTAAGCTACTCAAAGCATATAACAAAAGTCCTTTAGAGACCATAAGCCAAAAGGGATCAGAAAATACAATTGCAAGCATGTGAACATAGCAAAAACATAAACAGATTCAGACTTAGTGAAAAACTGGAGCATGCAAAACAGTTAACGAGTAGGCATGTTTACGAGCTCGATGCACTCACTACAGAGCATCGCATGACAATCTAAGCATACACTCAGCAAGTAGACATGGAATATAAGCTAGACATGGCAAGAACAACAACATAGCATACACGGATCGACAACAACAAGCTTGGCAAAATTGCAAAACATGTTTACAATCTGCCAGGAACATTTTATAGCAAAAGTATAGCTCGATTGACTCAAGCTAGGGTGCTCCATAAATGCAAACAAAGACATGGATGGATAGAGCACCACAATATCTGCAAAACATTCTTACTGATCATGCTCAAAAGAGGCACGGATCACTAGGAAACAACATGAACATATGGCATAAAAATAATGACAGGACAAGGACTTGGTGAAATTCTAAGTCCCTGAAATCAGGAACATTGAGTAAGCTACTTTGCATGCTTGTGCTAGTCACCACAAAGATCACAAAAATGCATGGCATACACCCCTGTAAAGATGCCATGGCATTCTACAAAACACATGTAGAGCTTAGGATCATAGCATGCACACATTAATCATGGCAAAAATGACAAAAGTGCATTTGCCGAAACAGATCTGAAACTATCATCACATAGCCCTCTTCCAACAGCATTTCGGGCATCAAGATGAGATCAAATGAAAATGATGCAATGAGATGAAATGATGTACTCGTCGAGACGAACATTTTGATATGCTACACGCACGAATCGGAGCAACGAATGCAAAGTTATGGCATGTCCAAGATTGCAAAATATTAGGGTTTCGGGGATAAAAGTCACCCGATTCCAGATCTGGATCCGGTTTGCACGCGGATTGAGGTTCGTCGCCGAAGTCGCCGGAGCTCGCCGGAGAAGAAGAAGCAGCAGCCGGGCCGAGGTGCGCTGAGGAGGAGGACGGCGAGGCGGCACCATGGTGGAGAGCCGGCGGTTGCCGCGGCCGGGCACTGAAGCCGGAGCTGAGGCGCCGGGGCGCAGTGGGTCGCCGGCGATGGCAGCGGTGGTCGGTGCGGGGCTCCTCGCCGGAGCTGGAGGCGATGGGCGGCACGAGCGCTGCGGTGGTGGCGGCCCGGATCGGCGCGGGGAGGGCCGGCCTCGGGCCGAGCGGGCCTCGACGGTGGGAGGAGGCGGCCTGCCATGTGGCAGCCCCTCAGTGGCTGCGGGCAGCGGCGGCTGGGGTGTCCAGCGCGGCGAACATTGTACGATGGTGGAGAGGGGATTTTTCTAGGGTTTCGAGGGAGAAGACCCGGGATTTTTGAGGGGAGGCCTATTTATAGAGGTAGGAGGAGCTAGGAGAGTCCAAATGAGGTGCGGTTTTCGGCCACGCGATCGTGATCGAACGCTCTTGATGATGGAGGGGGTTTAGGTGGGTTTTGGGCCACTTTGGAGAGGTGTTGGGTTGCAACACACATGAGGCCTTTTCGGTCCCTCGGTTAACTGTTGGAGTATCAAACGAAGTCCAAATGGTATGAAACTTGACAGGCGGTCTACCGGTAGTAAACCAAGGCCGCATGACAAGTCTCAGTCCAATCTGAAAACGTTTAACCACCGCACACGAAAAGAGGTAGAAAGGGACACCGGGTGACATAGGAGCGCCGGATTGCAAAACGGACAACGGGGAAAATGCTCGGATGCATGAGATCGACATGTATGCAAATGAAATGCACATGATGACATGATATGAGATGCAAAGACAAGGCAACAACAGCGAATAACTGGAAGACACCTGGCACAGCGGTCTCGGGGCGTTACAACATAGCACACTACGCAACACACACGCTCATGCTCAAGTGCTCAACCTACTCCCTATGTTAGTGAAAGACTGTACATTTAGAGATTTACACATTGACCAGGGCATAATTTACGCCCAAAAGTAGCAGATTTATGTGTGCATGGGACCATTGAGAGAAGAAGATTAAATGAAGGTTGTCACATGCTGTAATTAAGGATAGACATGTAGCCTATAGCTGGAGCACAAGTTGGTGCATTAGTCAATCAATACCGATTTTAGATTAAAGGCTAAATGCATTGGAAGTGTAGATGTACACTCTTTGTTTTTTAGCCGATGTACACTCTTTGTTGGAAGACCGAGGGAGTACACGTGCATGCATGCACATACACAGCCAGAGTGGTTCGCGTGCAATGGTTGGACTCCTGTCGCGCTTGCATAAAGTTTTGTTCAACTGATTTCTTTGCTCTGCCAACTGACAGGTGGGACCCAGAAACCAGGTGAAAATTTAACCAGTCAACAAAGTGCCACGTCGACTATGTGGCCGGTCAGTAGGGTGCAATACGGTGCTGTATGATGTGCTAGTGATTGTATAATCACCGCAAAACTATATATAGTGACCGTAAAGAGCGTATTGTTACATACGTTGACCACCAGTGTATTTTTCTCGTTTCAAATTAAGCCATATTTAACCGGAAAGGACTAGTACATGTACTGCTTTGATGTGTCCCGTCAACTCGCCGAACGAGGAGAAGCTTGCTTACTACGCCTCTCCCTGGCCCACACGCGTGGTCCCCCCTCTCCCTCTCGCTCGCCCTCGCCCTCGCGGTGGACGTGCAGTAGTTCAATCGGTGTTAGATTGCCAAAAGCATATTGTACTGTAGTATCATCATTGTGGGACCCTCCAAAGAGGCGAAGAGCCAAGTGCAAGGTTCACATGAGTACGAACTGTTGAACCTCCCGAAGAGGCAAAGAGCCAATCACAAGGTTTTATAGGAGTTGTCGTCCTAGTAGGAGTATTACAAATGATGTTACAGTATGATGCCGCCATGTCACCTATATCCAAAGCTGTGCCGCCTTTTTTTCTCAATGAGCATGTTGGATCCCATGCAACAACCACACTAGTTACACATACACATAACACATTTCTAGTAATAAATTCTAAAGGACAAATGCCAGTATACCACACAAGTTCATCTCCAATTCATGTGATAAATTTGTGCATGACTAGTTTATATATATTCACTGTGCTACCGTTCAAAATTTACCATACCCCACTTACACGTTATAGATGGGCTACATGTCGTCCTCCAGGTTCCAGTCCCAGGTGTTCTTCATGGATGGCACGATCCATAGCGGTAGGCAACAGGAATCATTGTCACAGCTTTCTAGTCCGGTTCCACATGATGGAGACTCATCCAAGCTGAAGCGGCATAAATCAGGGATAGCGTGTCCCAGCATGTCGTTCATTCGGCGACGCGCACTAAAGACAGAACCATGCTTCATGAACGACAGGCCTTCGATGTCGTGCACGGAAGGTGGCATCCGCTTCACAATGGGGTAGCTGTCCCCAATGAAAAGCGAGTACTCTCCAATAGTGTTCCTCGGCACCCACGTAGCATCATGGGGGCCAAACTTGGCATCGTTCATCTGGTACACGCGACATCTCAGATCTGGACACATGGCGACGTACACAGTCAAGGTTCATGCATAATAATGTTGTGCTCAGATATGGTGGTTAGTAATACTGTGTAGCAAATAGTACTACTCCGGTATAGAGGAAGTAAAATAACCGGCTTATTATATATATATTCACTCTTGGCTACATGGATGAGATAGTAAGACATGGAAAAAAATGGTGGCAGCTAGTGGGTTCATGTCTTCAAGGGCCTAGCTAGCTATACACATGCTACAAGGTAAAAAGTACTCCTACTAGTACTAGTAAGTAGTACAACAACGAAAGAGAAGGCGAGAGGGTTCACAAATATAATACTAAATGGAATACCTGGGTAGATGGTGACGGTCCGATCGTGGTAGATTCTGTGACCATGTTGCACATCAGTGGTACCATGGGTAACGGCTGCTAAGATAGTTGATCCCAATATGCCAAAGTCAGCTACAAGGTTCCAGGTTAGACCGAATCGCGGATGCAAATGCACATCCAGGATCGGCGATCTTATTTTGATCGGGGGATGACTGGTCCCTGCAAGATAATGAAGTACCATTAGGGATGCAAATGATGGTTTGTGCATTCCATTTGTAATCTCCCATACCGTAGGATGGCAACCAGATGAAACAAGTCCCCTAGATTGTCACCATGAAGATGCAGCCTAGATGGTGCACGACGTCTTCGAACGTGTAGGGGTACAAATCTACCGCGGCCAACATGCGCTAGCCTCTACCGTTACTGCCTCTTGCATTGATGGCAATCCTTATGTCAAACACCGCGATGAGATAGTAATCATTGTAGCCGCGTCGCTTTTTCGGCGGGTCCGCAATTGCTACCTTCTTCAATCTCATGTAGGCATCATCATACGTATTCAAGCCCAGCCAGTCCGGAAGGCCGATCCCAATGGTTGAGAAGGGGTCTACGGGAACGACCACACTACTGTGGATGTTGTGCAAAATTATGGTGGTATCCGGCCGGAGGTATGCAAGCCAATCTTCGTTGGCACCGAGCCAGACCTATATATAAGACGGTGGGTAGCGGAGAAATTACGGGATGGAAATGGAATGACTAAGTACTACATGATCAAACTCCATGACTGACCTACTCATCGGACAAAATCCGACTACCTCTCAATGTCGGCAACTCTAGTGGAGTCAACGTGCATCCATGGCCAGGGAGCGGTGGACTGTTCGAAGGATTGTTCCATAGAAGAACCATCTCCTCGAGGACGCATGGAAGACCAACAAAGCATGGCCTTTTCTCAAGCCTATTTAAGCATCGTCTTGAAAAAGTTGGTGCTGGAAGCACCGAGTCTTGTGGCGGTGAGGACGTCGGAGCGGCGTGCGATTTCTCCTAGAGGATCATCGTCCAAGATCTCCCAGCCCCGAGGAGGAGGAGAACTGCCTGGCGAATCCATTGGAGCAGCAACGAACTGCCTTCTCTTCGGGGGGAGGGGAACTGGCGAGGAGGAGATAAGAGTGTAGTAACCGCAGGGCCTCATCCCTTCCAACTGTAGCTCCTCGATCATTACTTAGCCAAGGGGTGAGGCTATTATTTACTACGTACTCCTACTGTAGCAGTACTAGTACTACTTTCTAGCCTTGCAGTGCGATGTACTATGCTTCTAGTATAGTGCACCAGTTTTGAACTCTTAATCTTAGGGAGAAGGAGCTACAGTTGGAAGTGGAGAGTAGTACTGTTCTCTAGAACCATCGTTGTACTATCAATGCAGGGATAGTACACCTGCGTAGTGGGTACTCTCGGTGCTCTATTCAAGCGCGTAGCTGGCCTACTCAGCTGCGCCTCTCATGCACACACTAACAACCTGTTTATCAGCAATAGTTACTGCGGGGGCAGAACATTTGAGTTATTTGATACAACGAGAGTAGGCTTTTCGCTTCCATTTGTGGAGATGTAATGGATCTCGTTGAACTTTGTTAGTAGTTCCTTGTTTATGGATGAGATGAGATAAAGCTTTTGCCTCTGTTTAAAAAAAATCACATCAAGAGGAATTTCTTTTATAGAGCTGATAATGGACTGAAGTCCATGTGTGCAATGCCGCAAGCTACGGAGTACTAGTAGAGTACTAGCACTTTATGTACAGAGCCATATTGCACAATTCCCAAACCGCGCCAGGATTTTCTGACTCCTCGGGCTTAATTGGGAGGCGCTAGTTTAAATATGCTACTTGCTGATGAGGAAGCTGCAAGCGAGGTGCGGCTAGGGCGAGCACGCGAGCCACGAGATGATGGGAAGGAAAACCCATTCACATGGCTGGGCTATCCAGTGCACCCAGATTGTGGTGCGACACATCCGTTCAACTTCAAAACTCAAACTACCCATGTACAATATTGGCTCACAACAAAGTTACTATTAAAAAAAAGGCCGCCGTGCGTTCGGCCGGGATCTAACCCACAAAACGAGGTATACACTCCCGTGACCACTAGTAGTACTCGTTGGAGTACAACGCAACCTAGATTTGCCCTTTGTCGCTAGTAGTACATTGTTCCTTACAAGAAACCACTAAATCATGCAAAGAAACCACTAATAATGCCAAGAAACTACTACCACTTGCATACGTGGCAGACTTAAGATAAGACTACCTTATCAACCATTGTACATGCGCTTACCAACCAGCCCTACCAAGAAACGACTACTCTACAAAGTGCTGTTATAGGCATGTTTCAACCCATGTCGCCCCTTACGTCAACGCCTTCTATTCGACCGGCAAGTTAGGCATTATGACTTGTGGGACCTACATGTCAGTCTGCACAAAAATCCCCAAGTGAACTCCGGTTAGCCATCCTCGTCATGGGACACAGCTACCGCCGCCGGTAGAAGGCAAGGTCAAAACCGCCGGCGGGGCGGATCCCATCTTGCGGCAACCTGGATGCCAGCTCCGTCCGGCGATCGCGGCCGCTAGCTAGCTAAGATAGCTCCGTCCAGCTGCTTGTCTGCAAGGTTTGCTAGCTAGATTGGCACGCGGTGCAGCGGCTTGCTCGCGTGCGCAGCGCTAAGGCTAGCCATCTGGCTAGAGCGAAGGCCAGCGCAGCGGCTTGCTCGCGCGCGAGTCACGCTCGGGCCAGCCTGCCAACCCGTGCGGAGGCCAGCGCGGCGTCCGGCCGGTCCGGCAGACCAGCGGCCAACTCCCTCATCACCAGCGCCACCAACGAACACGCATCGGTACTGTTTGAAGTAATGTTTAGGAAAAATAATGATTTGAGGGGGAATATAAAGGACAGGTGGTCAGATGTGGGTCCCTCGTGTCAACGGTCAAACAAAATGTGTTGGTTTAAGCTGCCTCGTCAGCACGGACGTGTGGACCAATGTCAGGTCCGTGATCCTAAGCCACATTGATCTAGCATGTAACACATCATATTGCTTTGTGGCCTCACGTGCGGTATTCCCACAGGTGCCACCTTACCTGGCCCAGGACCGTTTGCGTCTTTTGGCTCACGTATATGATAGTCTCGCTAGCATCCATATCACAGAGAAACCGGGCCGACCTGACTAGTCATGAACCCAAAGTGGCACTAACTTATAGATCATGCATACATGACCTAGCAACGAATGTGTCGGTCATCGGCAAGTGAATTCGGGCTGTAGCAACTGGGCTAGCAGGACTCCAGGATTCCGGGCTATTGCAGGCTAACAGGATTCCGAAAGACACCGCATGACATTTCCCCGAAGGGACAGACACAGGATCGAAGAAGGACACATGCCGGCCAGTCTAAGTGTTCTGGAGCAGTAGCAACTAGGCTAACAGGACTCCGGTAAATCGGGTTGTAGCAGACTACCATGTCTCAGTGGAAGCACTAGACTACATTTCCCCATAACAGAGGGTACCAAGGATAGACAACTAAGTTGTCGGATCCCATACATACCAAGCATTTCAATCATACACACAATATGCTCGATATGTGTAAATACAACATGGCATCACAACAAAACTCTATGACTCAAAGTATTTATTCATTAGGCTCCGAGGAACCAAGAATTACAAACATGGGTCTCATGACCCAACATATAGAGCATACAAGCAACAAGCACAAGCGGAAGCTTAACTTGCCTGAGTACAAACAACTACAAATGAAAAGGCTGAGAAGCCTGACTATCTACAAGACCCTTCCGAGGGCACAAGATCATAGCTGAGGTAACAAACTAAACGTCGAAGTCCACGCGGAACTACTAGCGAGACTGAAGTCTCTTTTTGCAAAAACATAAATTAAGAAAACGTGAGTACAAATATACCCAGCAAGACTTACATCAGAACTAGCTACACATGCATCTGTATCGACAAAGGGGTGGTGGAGTTTAACTACAGCAAGCCAGCTTTGACTCAGTGGCTATCCTGTACTACGACTGCTGGTAACACTTTTGAGGTGGCGCACACGAGCCCACATATTCACCAATCAATACACCACTATGGATCCACTCTATCTCCCTACGAGAATGCCATCCATAGCACTCACGCTTATCGTGCGTATTTTAGAGTATCCACTTTCACTTGTCTATGAACTGTACAGGCAACCCGGAAGTCCTTTACCGCAGATGCGGCTATTCGAATAGATCATTTATAACTCTGCAGGGGTGTACTTCTTCACACACGCTCTCGCCACTTACCACCATGTACACGTCGTGTATCTCGGCAACCTTCAAGCGGAAGCCTGGCGAGGGAGTCGGCCACGACCTGACTAACCACACAAGTCTAGTCCAGGTTTATCGCCTATTCGGGTTCCATCCGCAACGAGATCTGGCCGGGGATTCGCTCACGGCCCCAAACGATGAGAGCAGGGTTCCCGAGGCACCAAATGGGTGTCTCGATACACCGTGCCTCGTGTCTCTACTTCATCATAGCCCACCCCTAGGGTCAGTGCTACGCACGGCCCCCAACACATATCCAACAAACACCAGAAACTAGTTGCAACTCCTGAACAGACATTAGGTTGACTAATAAGTCGAGAGAGCTTCGAGAGCCCAGAGCCCAATGTGTGGTAGTAACTGTTCATGGATCACAAATACAGAACACAGTTCCTGAGGACAGTTTCAATGAGACAACCCACCATGTACTCCTACATGGCATCTCACCGCTACCTTTACCAAATCGTGTTCACACACTTAGCTCTCAACAGTAAGACATGTTCACCACATTCCAATTCATCCTCGATGAACCATACCTGAATCAACTCTAAGCAGTAGCAGGCATGAAAAACAAGCATGAATGAGTAGGCACATCAGGGCTCAAACAACTCCTACTCATGCTAGTGGGTTTCATCTATTTAATGTGGCAATGATAGGTCATGCAAAGGAAAGGGGTTCAACTACCGCAACATGTAACAGTTGAATCGTTGTTGTCCTAATGTAGTAAAAGAGAGCAGGAGCGAGAGAGTGGGATTGTATCGGAATGAACAAGGGGGTTTTGCTTGCCTAGAACTTCTGAAGATAGTATAGCTCTTCATCGGTGTCGTCAAACTCATCATCAAAACTCCGTCCACTGAGAGGGGACAAATACCGGCAAGCAAACAGAGAAAGAACACAATCAATGCAATGCACAATACGATGCATGATCATGACATGGAAAAATGAGTGTGTTGGGCTAATGCAACTAAAACCAGGGTGGTTTGAGCTTATTTGAATCAAAGATTCAAATACCAACTCGAGTTATGAGCTCATATAAGTGCATTATCATGTTTTGATCTAAGCAGCAAGGTTAAGTTGTTTAATCATGCATGAAACGAGTACAAATGGAAAGATTGGATTTTTCTGGTAAATTTTCATATATAATTTATTTCATTTCGAGTTATGATTGATTTTATATGATTTTTTGAAGCTTATAACATTTTCTGAACTAAATAAACCATTTAAGATTTATTTAAATTCCAGAAAAGAATTACTGCATCAGCATGATCTCACTGAGTCAACTGAGGCTGACTAGGTCAAACCTGACCAGTGGGTCCGAGTGGTCAGTAACACGGTGCTGGTCAGGGTCACTTACAAGTGGGATCGGTCAACGGCCACGTCAGCAAAGTCAATGCTGACGCATGGGTCCAGTCAAAATTTAGATTAGTTCTAACTAATTTCGTTAGCGAGCTAATTAATCTGGTGGGGCCCGTCTGTCGGTGTCACTAGGGTTTAATTAGTGTGACTGTCAGCGGCTAAAGACGATGCCACGTCAGCTCGCCGGAGGCTAACCGACGACGACCACGGCCGATGGCGGAGGTGTACTGTGGGCTCGCTACGGAGCACCATTCGATGTGCGGTTTGCTCCTACGGGTTCCTGGGAGTGAGGCGCATCCAAAGCAACAAGCGGCAGCAGCTGGGGTGGCCGGAGCTGACGGCGGCGAGCTCTTTTGCGGCCGCCGGAGTTTGGGTGCGCGCGGGGATGCGACTGCGGTGTGCGAAGGAGCGAGGTAAGGCGCTAGCAATGCTCTACGAGTCGCGGCGAGCATAACGGATGCACGCTCGTGACTAAATGGTCATCGGGGCTTCACCGGCGACGAGCCCGTGCGGCGGCAGCTGCTCTTAGCAAGGGGGTGGTGGCTACGGCAACCAAACAGAGGCGGGGTTCGGGGGGAAATGACCGGGGGCTCATAAAGAACACTCAAGGACGGTCGGTGGGCTCGGAGGCATGGAGGAGGGGTGAGGAAGGGCCGGTGGCCACGGTCAACGACGCCGGTGGCGACGGCGTGTTCGGGTCTGCACGGGAGAGGGGACGAGAAGCCGAGGGATAGAGCAGAGAGTGAGGGGAAAAGTGAGAAGGGGCCTCGGGCGTCTCCAGACGCGGATTAGGTCGAGGTAGGGCAAGGAGGAGGTGGACGAGCACGCACGCACGCGTGCCACGCTTCCCCTCTGCCTACTGGTAGGCGGAAGAAGACGGCTCTGCCCTCTGGTGGGCTGGGCTGTCCAGGTGGCTGCATAATGGGCCGTCCAGGTAAGCCAGGTGGGGTTCCTCTCTCTCTCTGTGTCATTTCTTTTATATTTTCTATTTTTTGTAATTTGTTGGATCTGATTTGAAGCATCAAATCATTTAGAAATTTCCGTAAATTTTTATGTGAGCTCAGGAAACTAGTCCAAGGCCACGTGCAAACTTACAAAAATTATTTGAACTTTATCTCTTTTATAATAGAAATATGTCCAACTCAAATATGTTAGTGGTTTAATTCATAGGCCCAAAATAAATATTTTAAAGCCTCCAAGAATATTGGTTTGAATTTTATTCTTGCCAATATTTTTCAAGGTTTAACAAGAACATTTTCTTGGGCTTCTTTGTGAAGATTTTAATGTTGATCATTTTTAAAAGGTTTATGAGGCTTTGAAAATTCCTCAATTCAAATTTCATTTGAATTTAAACATGATGACATGAATATCAAGCAAAGACAACAGGGGTTGAGCTAGGGTTGTGACAACTCACCCCCACTAAACAAGAATCTCGTCCCAAGATTCGAGACGTGAGGTAAGAAGACAAAGGGACACAAAGCTAACACGATCTTCATGATCCAATTGCCCTTCTTGAAGATATTGATCCATTCATCATATTTGTCTTGACGGCTTGCTCTGAGAATTCCATCCATCATGACAACAAGAAGAAAGGGAAAACTCTAGAATAATCGATGTTCTCGAAGATTGAGCAACTGATAATCAACTCATGAAATCAGACATAGAACACCTCTTGAGCTGAGATGTCCAAACACAGAACGAGAGGGATGGAAGAACAAATGACGGAGGTTCAATTTGGTAAGCAATAATTCCATGCTTAAAGAAGATGGTGGACGGGGTCAAAGTAGCGAGGAGTTAATTGCCATGATTCCACAATGGGGCACCTTGGAGGGGGTGACTCATACGATTATTCTTTGAAGTGGCAAAAATAATTACTTTTGATTCAAAGATCATTGGAACTCTTCATACTAGGCTAGGAAAATTCGTAGTCGATCATTTGAAGAAGTTCGAAAGGATGGCATACTCAGACTAGAATGGATGATGTGGACTACCTTGTTGAAGACAACACAACGGATGATTTTTGCTTATCATAGTAAATGGATGGGACCCTTGGTAAGTCCACTTTTGAAGATGACCCTGGATAGCAACTGCTGAAAAGGCGTCCCATGGGAAATTGGCACAATGGCGGTGCAAGCTAGGAACAAAATGCAAATGTTGGGAATGTTCCAACCATCATACCTGCCTGAGTTTCAGATCTGGTTGGTAACGGGATATTTCAGACGCCATTTCTGGAAAAGAAAGTTCGCAACACAAACCGACGAGATGACGTTGCGAGATTCTTGGGAAATAAACTATGATAACAAGCTCCAAAACATGAGCTGGTTCTGCTACATACATGTGAGCATGTTGTCCAAGACAAGAATGGCCACATAGTAGTCTTATAATAAAACACTATCGAGTTCAGGTGGGGAACCATCATTGAGGATATCAGAATCTTGTGCATCAACAAGTATTTGTACAACAACTCCGTTTCCTCAAACAAATCAATCAGTGGCTTGGTGTGCTAGGAACACATATGGAGTGGAGGCGTCCAACCTATCAAACCATAGAGCACTTCGCACGTATGCGTGACTAACTTGGGATGATTCCATAGGAAGCAAAAACAAGCTTTCTCAAGTTCACGGCGGCAACTTGCATCGAATGGACATGAATTAGAGGAAGTCATTTCTTTCATCCAAACATATGCTTCATGAATGGAACACGAAACCATTTATTAAAAAGTTTCCAACACTAACTTAGATGTTCAGCATGAATCATGCACAAGATGAAATTGTTGTCAATGGGCTCAACAACAAGCCATCCAGGCTTCCATATAGATGGAATTCCACAATTAAGTGAACACGGTGATAGTATTGGTCAAACCAAAGGATGTAATGGTGTATGCCCGAGGGATCAACCACGAGTAAAACAACATTACGAACATCATTTGTTTTGATTTGATTTGAGGATAGCCCACACTCAAATAAAAGTTTGGACAAGACAATAGATCCAATAAATGATCACGAGGACCAATTGATGAGGATATCTGCTATCTCTTGAGCACTTGCGTTGGTTTTCCCTTGAAGAGGAAAGGGTGATGCAGCAAAGTAGCGTAAGTATTTCCCTCAGTTTTTGAGAACCAAGGTATCAATCCAGTAGGAGGCTACGCGCGAGTCCCTCGCACCTACACAAAACAAATAAATCCTTGCAACCAACGCGATAAGGGGTTGTCAATCCCTACACGGTCACTTACGAGAGTGAGATCTGATAGATATGATAAGATAATATTTTTGGTATTTTTATAATAAAGATGCAAAGTAAAATAAAAGGCAACGAAAATAACTAAGTCTTGGAAGATTTAATATGATGAAGATAGACCCGGGGGCCATATGTTTCACTAGTGGCTTCTCTCAAGAGCATAGATATTTTACGGTGGGTGAACGAATTACTGTTGAGCAATTGACAGAATTGAGCATAGTTACGAGAATATCTAGGTATGATCATGTATATAGGCATCGCGTCCAAGACAAGTAGACCAACTCCTTCCTGCATCTACTACTATTACTCCACAAATCGACCGCTATCCAGCATGCATCTAGAGTATTATGTTCATAAGAACAGAGTAACGCCTTAAGCAAGATGACATGATGTAGAGGGATAAATTCATGCAATATGATAAAAAAAACCCATCTTGTTATCCTCGATGGCAACAATACAATACGTGCCTTGCTGCCCCTATTGTCACTGGGAAAGGACACCGCAAGATTCAACCCAAAGCTAAGCACTTCTCCCATTGCAAGAAAGATCAATCTAGTAGGCCAAACCAAACTGATAATTTGAAGAGACTTGCAAAGATAACCAATCATACATAAAAGAATTGATGGAAGATTCAAATATTGTCCATAGATAAACTTGATCATAAACCCACAATTCATCGGTCTCAACAAACACACCGCAAAAGAAGATTACATCAAATAGATCTCCACAAGAGAGGGGGAGAACATTGTATTGAGATCCAAAAGAGAGAAGAAGCCATCTAGCTAATAACTATGGACCCGAAGGTCTGAGGTAAACTACTCACACTTCATCGGAGAGGCTATAGTGTTGATGTACAAGCCCTACGTGATCGATGCCCCCTCGGGCCGAGCTTCGGAACAGGCCCCAAGATGGGATCTCATGGATACAGAAAGTTACGGCGGTGGAATTGGGATTATGGCTCCGTATCTGATCGTTTGGGGGTACGTAGGTATATATAGGAGGAAGAAGTACGTCGGTGGAGCAACAGGGGGCCCATGAGGGTGGAGGGCGCGCTTGGGGGGGGGGAGGTAGGCACGCCCCCTTACCTCGTGGCCTCCCTGTTAGTTGCTTGACGTAGGGTCCAAGCCTCCTGGATCATGTTCGGTGAGAAAATCACGTTCCCGAAGGTTTCATTCCGTTTGGACTCCGTTTGATATTCATTTTCTTCGAAACCCTAAAATAGGCAAAAAAACAGCAATTATGGGTTGGGCCTCCGGTTAATAGGTTAGTCCCAAAAATAATATAAAAGTGGATAATAAAGCCCAATAATGTCCAAAACAGTAGATAATATAGCATGGAGCAATCAAAAATTATAGATACGTTGGAGACGTATCAAGCATCCCCAAGCTTAATTCTAGCTCGTCCTCGAGTAGGTAAATGATAAAAACAGAATTTTTGATGTGGAATGCTACTTGGCATATTTTCAATGTAATTCTTCTTAATTGTGGCATGAATATTCAGATCCGAAAGATTCAAGACAAAAGTTTAATATTGACATAAAATAATAATACTTCAAGCATACTAACTAAGCAATTATGTCTTTTTCAAAATAACATGGCGAAAGAAAGTTATCCCTAGAAAAACATATAGTCCGGCTATGCTCTATCTTCACCACACAAAGTATTTAAATCATGCACAACCCCGATGACAAGCCAAGCAATTGTTTCATACTTTTGACATTCTCCAAACTTTTTCAATCTTCACGCAATACATGAGCGTGAGCCATGGACATAGCACTATAGGTGGAATAGAATGGTGGTTGTGGAGGAGACAAAAAAGGAGAAGATAATCTCACGTCAACTAGGCGTATCAATGGGCTATGGAGATGCCCATCAATAGATATCAATGTGAGTGAGTAGGGATTGCCATGCAACGGATGCACTAGAGCTATAAGTATATGAAAGCTCAAAAAGAAACTAAGTGGGTGTGCATCCAACTCGCTTGCTCACGAAGACCTAGGGCATTTTGAGGAAGCCCATCATTGGAATATATAAGCCAAGTTCTATAATGAAAAATTCCCACTAGTATATGGAAGTGACAACATAGGAGACTCTCTAACATGAAGATCATGGTGCTACTTTGAAGCACAAGTGTGGTAAAAGGATAGTAGCATTGTCCCTTATCTCTTTTTATCTCATAATTTTTTTATTTGGCCCTTTTCTCTTTTTTTGTGGCCTCCTTTTTTCGTCTGGAGTCTCATCCCAACTTGTGGGGGAATCATAGTCTCCATCATCCTTTCCTCACTTGGGACAATGCTCTAATAATGATGATCATCACACTTTTATTTTCTAACAACTCAAGAATTACAACTCGATTCTTAGAACAAGATATGACTCTATGTGAATGCCTCCGGCGGTGTACCGAGATATGCAATGACTCATGAGTGACATGTATGAAAGAATTATGAACGGTGGCTTTGCCACAAATACGATGTCAACTACATGATCATGCAAAGCAATATGACAATGATGGAGTGTGTCATAATAAACGGAACGGTAGAAAGTTGCATGGCAATATATCTCGGAATGGCTATGGAAATGCCATGATAGGTAGGTATGGTTGCTGTTTTGAGCAAGGTATATGGTGGGTGTATGATACCGGCGAAAGGTGCGCGGTATTAGAGAGGCTAGCAATGATGGAAGGGTGAGAGTGCGTATGATCCATGGACTCAACATTAGTCATAAAGAACTCATATACTTATTGCAAAAATCTACAAGTTATCAAATCAAAGTATTACGCGCATGCTCCTAGGGGGATAGATTGGTAGGAAAAGACCATCGCTCATCCCCGACCGCCACTCAGAAGGAAGACAATCAATAAATAAATCATGCTCCGACTTCATCACATAACGGTTCACCATACGTGCTTGCTACGGAAATCACAAACTTTAACACAAGCATTTCTCAAATTCACAACTACTCAACTAGCATGACTCTAATATCACCATCTCCATATCTCAAAACAGTTATCAAGCATCAAACTTCTCATAGTATTCAACACACTCATAAGAGAATTTTATTATTAATCTTGTATGCCTAGCATATAAGGATTATTCAAGAAAATTACCATGCTATTTAAGACTCTCAAAATAATCTAAGTGAAGCATGAGAGATCAATAGTTTCTATAAAACAAATCCACCACCGTGCTCTAAAAGATATAAGTGAAGCACAAGAGCAAAACTATATAACACAAAAGATATAAGTGAAGCACATAAAGTATTCTAATAATTTTCGCATCATGTGTGTCTCTCACAAAAGGTGTGTACAACAAAGATGATTGTGGTAAACTAACAAATAAAGACTCAAATCATACAAGACGCTCCAAGCAAAACACATATCATGTGCTGAATAAAAATATAGCTCCAAGTAAAGTTACCGATAGAAGTAGACGAAAGAGGGGATGCCTTCCGGGGCATCCCCAAGCTTTGGCTTTTAGGTGTCCCTAGATTATCCTGGGGGTGCCATGGGCATCCCAAAGCTTAGGCTCTTGCCACTCCTTGTTCCATAATCCATCAAATCTTTACCCAAAACTTGAAAACTTCACAACAGAAAACTCAAATTTGAAAATCTTGTGAGCTCCGTTAGCGAAAGAAAATAAAATACCACTTCAAGGTACTGAAATGAACTCATTCTTTATTTATATTGGTGTTAAACCTACTGTATTCCAACTTCTCTATGGTTTATAAACTATTTTACTAGCCATAGATTCATCAAAATTAGCAAACAACACACGAAAAACAGAATCTATCAAAAACAGAACAGTCTGTAGTAATCTGTAGCTAGCGCAAGAGCTGGAACCCCAAAAATTCTAAACTAAATTTCTGGACGTGAGTAATTTATATATTATTCATCTACAAAACGAATTAACTAAATATCACTTTCCTAATAAAAATGGCAGCAGTTCTCGTGAGCGCTAAAGTTTCTGTTTTTTATAGCAAGATTAACAAGACTTTCCCCAAGTCTTCCCAACGGTTCTACTTGGCACAAACAGTAATTAATCACAAAAAACACAAACAAAACAGAGGCTATATAAATTATTTATTACTAAACAGGAGCAAAAAGCAAGGAATAAAAATAAAATTGGGTTGCCTCCCAATAAGCGCTATCATTTAACGCCCCTAGCTAGGCATAAAAAGCAAGGATAGATCTAGGTATTGCTATCTTTGGTAGGCAATCCATAAGTGGCTCTCATAATAGATTCATAAGGTAATTTAATTTTCTTTCTAGTAAAGTGTTCCATTCCTTTCATTAACGGAAATTGGAATCTAATATTTCCTCCCTTCATATCAATAATTGCACCAATCGTTCTAAGGAAAGGTCTACCAAGAATAATAGGACATGAAAGATTGCAATCTATATCAAGAACGATAGAATCTACGGGCACATAATTCCTATTTGGAACAATAAGAACATCATTAATTCTTCCCATAGGTTTCTTAATGGTCGAATCCGCAAGGTGCAAGTTTAGAGAGCAATCATCAAAATCATGAAATCCTAACAAATCACACAAAGTCTTTGGAATTGTGGAAACACTAGCACCCAGATCACATAAAGCATAGCATTCATGATCTTCAATTTTAATTTTAATAGTAGGTTCCCACTCATAATAAAGTTTTCTAGGGATAGAAACTTCCAACTCAAGTTTTTCTTCATAATATTGCATCAAAGCATCAACGATATGTTTGGTAAAAGCTTTATGTTGGCTATAAGCATGAGGAGAATTTAGCATGGATTGCAACAAGGAAATACAATCTAACAGAGAGCAATTATCATAATTAAATTCCTTGAAATACAAAATAGTGGGTTCATTAATATCTAAAGTTTTGATCTCTTCAATCCAACTTTTATCAATTTTAGCATCAAGATCTAAAAACTCCGAATTCTTGGAACGCCTTTTAGGTAAAGGTGGATCATATTCATTCCCATCATTATCATGATTCATATTGGAAAACAAAGATTTAATAGGGGACACATCAATAACTTTTATGTCTTCATCTTTTTATTATCATGGAAACTAGAAGAACACGCTTTTATAAAGGAATCTTTCTTAGCGCGCATCCTACCAGTTCTTTCTTTGCACTCATCAATGGAAATTCTCATGGCTTTGAGAGAATCATTGATATCATGCTTAGGTGGAATAGATCTAAGTTTCAAAGAATAAACATCAAGAGAAATTCTATCAACGTTCCTAGCCAACTCATCAATCTTAACCAATTTCTCTTCAATCAAAGCATTGAAATTCTTTTGCGGAGTAATAAATTATTTAATATTAGATTCAAAATCAGAGGGAATATTATTATAATTTCCATAATAATTGTTGTAGGAATTACCATAATTATTAGACGAATTGTTAGGATAAGGCCTAGGATTAAAGTTTCCTCTATACGCGTTGTTACCAAAATTGTTCCTACCAACAAAATTCACATCCAAAGATTCATTATTATTCTCAATCAAAGTAGACAAAGGCATATCATTAGGATCCGAAGAAAAAAAATTATTAGCAAATAATTTCATAAGTTCATCCATCTTTCCACTCAAAACATTAATTTCTTCTATCGCATGCACTTTCTTATTAGTAGATCTTTCAGTGTGGCATTGAGAATAATAACCATAATATTATCTAGGAGTTTAGTAGCCTCTCCTAAAGTGATTTCCATGAAAGTGCCTCCCACGGCCGAATCTAAAAGATTTCTAGAAGCAAAATTCAATCCGGCATAAAAAATTTGTATAATCATCCATAAATTTAAACCATGAGTAGAGCAATTACGTATCATTAATTTCATACTCTCCCAAGCTTGTGCAACATGTTCATGATCAAGTTGCTTAAAATTCATAATATCGTTTCTAAGAGAGATGATCTTAGCGGAGGAAAATACTTAGAGGTAAATGCATCTTTGCACTTATTCCATGAATCAATACTATTTTTAGGCAAAGACGAAAACCAAGCTTTAGCACGATCTCTAAGCGAAAAAGGAAATAGCTTCAATTTAACAATATCATTATCCACATCTTTCTTCTTTTGCATACCACACAAATCAACGAAGCTATTTAGATGGGTAGCGGCATCTTCACTAGGAAGGCCGGAAAACGGGTCTTTCATGACAAGATTCAGCAAGGCAGCATTAATTTCACAAGATTCAGCATCGGTAAGAGGAGCAATCGGAGTGCTAATAAGATCCTTGTTGTTGGTAATTGTGAAGTCACACAATTTAGTGTTATCTCGAGCCATCGAGACAAGCAAGCAATCCAACACATAAGCAAACAAGGAACGGGCAAAAAGAGGCAAATAGAGAAAGAGAGGGAGGATAGAGAGAGAGGGCGAATAAAACGGCAAGGGCGAAGTGGGGGAGAGGAAAACGAGAGGGAAATGGAAAATAATGTAATGCGGGAGATAAGGGTATGTGATGGGTACTTGGTATGTTGACTTTTGCGTAGACCTCCCCGGCAACGGCGCCAGAAATCCTTCTTGCCATCTCTTGAGCACTTGCGTTGGTTTTCCCTTGAAGAGGAAATGGTGATGCAGTAGAGTAGCGTAAGTATTTCCCTCAGTTTTTGAGAACCAAGGTATCAATCCAGTAGGAGGCTACGCGCGAGTCCCTCACACCTACACAAAACAAATAAATCCTCGCAACCAACGCGATAAGGGGTTCTCAATCCCTACATGGTCACTTACGACAGTGAGATCTGATAGATGTGATAAGATAATATTTTTGGTATTTTTATAATAAAGATGCAAAGTAAAATAAAAGGCAATGAAAATAACTAAGTGTTGGAAGATTTAATATGATGAAGATAGACCCGGGGGCCATAGGTTTCACTAGTGGCTTCTCTCAAGAGCATAGATATTTTATGGTGGGTGAATGAATTACTGTTGAGCAATTGACAGAATAGAGCATAGTTATGAGAATATCTAGGTATGATCATGTATATAGGCATCACGTCCAACACAAGTAGACCGACTCCTGCCTACACCTACTACTATTACTCCTCACATCGACCGCTATCCAACATGCATCTAGAGTATTAAGTTCATAAGAACAGAGTAACGCGTTAAGCAAGATGACATGATGTAGAGGGATAAATTCATGCAATATGATAAAAAAAACCCGTCTTGTTATCCTCGATGGCAACAATACAATACGTGCCTTGTTGCCCCTACTGTCACTGTGAAAGAACACCGCAAGATTGAACCCAAAGCTAAGCACTTCTCCTATTACAAGAAAGATCAATCTAGTAGGCCAAACCAAACTGATAATTCGAAGAGACTTGCAAACATAACCAATCATACATAAAAGAATTCAGAGAAGATTCAAATATTGTTCATAGATAAACTTGATTATAAACCAACAATTCATCGATCTCAACAAAGACACCGCAAAAGAAGATTACATCGAATAGATCTCCACAAGAGAGGGGGAGAACTTTGTATTGAGATCCAAAAAGAGAGAAGAAGCCATCTAGCTAATAACTATGGACCCGAAGGTCTGAGGTAAACTACTCACACTTCATCGGAGAGGCTATGGTGTTGATGTAGAAGCCCTCCGTGATCCATGCCCCCTCCGGCGGAGCTCCGGAACAGGCCCCAAGATGGGATCTCGTGGATACAGAAAGTTACGGCGGTGGAATTAGGGTTTTGGCTCCGTGTCTAATCGTTTGGGGGTACGTAGGTATATATAGGAGGAAGAAGTACGTCGGTGGAGCAACAGGGGCCCACGAGGGTGGAGGGGGGGGGTAGGCGCGCCCCCCTACTTTGTGGCCTCCCTGTTAGTTGCTTGACGTAGGGTCCAAGTCTCCTGGATCATGTTCGGTGAGAAAATCACGTTCCCGAAGGTTTCATTCCATTTGGACTCCATTTGATATTCCTTTTCTCCGAAACCCTAAAATAGGCAAAAACAGCAATTCTGGGTTGGGCCTCCGGTTAATAGGTTCGTCCCAAAAAATAATATAAAAATGGATAATAAAGCCTAATAATGTCCAAAACAGTAGATAATATAACATGGAGCAATCAAAAATTATAGATACGTTGGAGACGGATCAATATCCTCTTTCTTCAAAACACACACACCCACACACACAAAAAGATAACCCTTAACATCAACTAAATTCGGCAAAGCTTTTTATCTTCCAACTCTCCAAGTTGTTGTTTAGCTTAACCAACTAGCTCAGGGGTATCCAACATTGATTCTTGGAGAAGGGGTGGTTTATATGAAACCAACTTGATCACGAACTCAACAAAGCGGTAAGGTGACAACCTGGTTATACTTCCGAGAAGTCTTTCGGAGAATCACGAACCACCGATATGTTATTAAGCTCGAGAACAATCTTGCTTTTTAGGGTAAGACGATATGATCAAATAAGCAAGGATTTGCACTATCCTAACCCATTGATAGAAAAGTGCACCGGAAATAAGGGCTAGATAGCATGATCAATTTTTTTAGGGTGATGATTAAATAATCAACACACTAAGAATATGGTTTTTTTCCATTTAACTAACAAGCAATGGAGTTTCTAAGAGTATAGATTTCACACATCATAGTTCACTTGTCGGCATTCTGGTTGAAACAACACGGGAACCGAGGGATGAATAATGATGGCGAGAAGTATCACTAAATTAGGAATTCATAAGAGGTGGTGCAATTCTCATGACATTCTTGACATAAGGAGGGTAATACTCCGAGGTAGAACAGAACAAAAGCTGGACTGGAATTTTGATATGTGGAGCACAACTGCTTTGACCCAATCCTAGATATCGATGAGGTGCTGGAGTTGTTTCTCCTAGTCATTCTGAAATAGAATGGCTCGACGGACCTCAAGAGTAAAAGGAACGGTGAACATGAAGAGGGTCGGATAACAACTAAAGAGGGACAACTCAAAGGAACATATAACTTTCTGAGTTGTGGATGCATAGACTAGTATGTCGAACCAAGTTCAACATGTTTCTTCCAGAGAACCTATGCAGAAAAGGAAGGACTGGCAGATTCACAATGTAGAATAGAGAACTCATTAGGAGTGCTCTGGTTGTGATCCTTTGGTTCAAGAGAACTCCTGCTATATTGGTTCATGGTATTGGAAGAATGATGTACCACGGACCTCGAGAACTATCGCAAAGGTTACTAATATCCTAAAGGAATGAGAAACACTACCAACATGAAGTAATCTTGGGTTCAAGGACCCAGGAATGGAATACCTACTAACTAATAACATCACGGGATGCTTTCGAGAATGATGGCCAGAATCATCACACTAGGAATATAAAGCATTGCTAAATTACTGGGTGGTTCTCTAGGATGCCTAGGGTCATAATACTAGCTCCAACATACATGTCAAGGCAATGGAGTACCTCAACAGACCGTTTAGTGCGCCTAATCTGGCCCAAAGAAACATCGGGAACAGAAAGAAGGGAGTTGCAAATGCATCAGACTATTTAGAAACCTTGGATGACTCGGACAGCATAACGGCTGTAAATGCTCAAAAAGATTTGAGACATCCTGCAAAATAGTGGCATGACCACTCAACAACACAATATCAAGGTTCTGAGGCCAGCTATGAACGTACGGAAGTACTAGAAACTAAACTGAGAGTTGAATCCATCAATCCCATAGGTCGACAGATTAGTCGTCCTGATAGAAGATGAGAAAGCCTAGTTCTTAATCCCCGTAGAAAAGAAAAGGATGACTCATATCAGAAGGGCATAAGGTAAAGGAGTAAAAGAACATTACGTTCCCTTCCACAATAAATTTCCTTATATAACTAAAGCATTTCTAGACTCAACTTTGACCAGTTTGGCTTGGTAATCCTACAGGCAGTCAGGCTCTCATACCAAAGATGTCAGGACCCTGATCCTAAGCCACATCGATCTAGCATGTAACACATCATATCGGTTTGCGGCCTCACGCGCAGTATTCCCACGGGTGCCACCTTACCTGGCCCGGGACCGGTTGCGCCTTTTGGCTCACGTATATGATAGTGTCGCTAGCATCCATATGACAGAGAACCCGGGCCGACATGACTAGTCGTGAACCCAAAGTGGCACTAACTTATAGGGACATGCATACATGACCCAGGAACGAACGTGTCGGTCATCAGCGAGTGAATTCGGGCTGTAGCAACTGGGCTAGCAGGACTCCGGGATTCCGGGCTGTTGCAGGCTAACATGATTCTGAAAGACACCGTGTGACATTTCCCTGAAGGGACAGACACAGGATCGAAGGACACATGCCGGCCAGTGTAAGTGTTCTGGAGCAGTAGCAACTGGGCTAACAGGACTCCGGTAAACCAGGCTGTAGCAGACTACCTTGGCTCAGTGGAAGCACCAGACTACATTTCCCCATAAGAGAGGGTACCAAGGATAGACAACTAAGTTGTCGGATCCCATACATACCAAGCATTTCAATCATACACACAATATGCTCGATATGTGTAAATACAACATGGCATCACAACAAAACTCTATGACTCAAAGTATTTATTCATTAGGCTCCGAGGAACCAAGAATTACAAACATGGGTCTCATGACCCAACATACAGAGCATACAAGCAACAAGCACAAGCGGAAGCTTAACTTGCCTGAGTACAAACAACTACAAATGAAAAGGCTGAGAAGCCTGACTATCTACAAGACCCTTCCGAGGGCACAAGATCATAGCTGAGGTAACAAACTAAATGTCGAAGTCCACGCGGAACTACTAGCGAGACTGAAGTCTCTCTCTGCAAAAACATAAATTAAGAAAACGTGAGTACAAATGTACCCAGCAAGACTTACATTAGAACTAGCTACATATGCATCAGTATCAACAAAGGGGTGGTGGAGTTTAACTCCAGCAAGCCAGCTTTGACTCAGTGGCTATCCTGTACTATGACGGGTGGTAACTCTTTTGAGGTGGCGCACATGCGTCCACATATTCACCAATCAATACACCACTATGGATCCACTCCCGTCTACCTACGAGAACGCCATCCATAGCACTCACGCTTATCTTGCGCATTTTAGAGTATCCACTTTAACTTGTCTATGAACTGTACAGGCAACCCAGAAGTCCTTTACCGCGGACGCGGCTATTCGAATAGATCATTTATAACCCTGCAGGGGTGTACTTCTTCACACACGCTCTCGCCACTTACCACCATATACCCATTGTGTATCTCGGCAACCTTCAAGTGGAAGCCTGGCGAGGGAGTCGGCCATGACCTGACTAACCACACAAGTCTCTAATCCAGGTTTATCACCTATTCGGGTTCCATCCGCAAGGAGATCCGGTAGGGGTTTCGCTCAGGGCCCCAAACGATGAGAGAAGGGTTCCCGAGGCACCAACGGGCGTCTCGGTACACCGTGCCTCATGTCTCTACCGCATCATAGCCCACCCATAGGGTCAGCGCTACACACGGCCCCCAACACATATCCTACAAACACCAGAAACAAGTTGCAACTCCTGGGCAGAGATTAGGTTGATTAATAAGTCGAGAGAGCTTGGAGTGCCCGGAGCCCAATGTGTGGTAGTAACTGTTCATGGATCAAAAACACAGAACTCCGTTCCTGAGGACGGTTTCAATGAGGCAACCTGCCATGTACTCCTACATGGCCTCTCACTCCTACCTTTACCAAATCGTGTTCACACACTTAGCTCTCAATAGTAAGACATGTTCACCACATTCCAATTCATCCCCGATGAACTAGACCTGACTCAACTCTTAGGAGTAGCAGGCATGACAAACAAGCATGAATGAGCAGGCACATCAGGGCTCAAACAACTCCTACTCATGCTAGTGGGTTCCATCTATTTACTGTGGCAATGGCATGTCATCCACATGAAAGGGGTTCAACTGCCGCATCATGTAACAGTTGAATCGTTGTTGTCCTAATGCAGTAAAAGAGAGCAGGAGCGAGAGAGTGGGATTGTATCAGAATGAACAAGGGGGTTTTGCTTGCCTGGCACTTCTAAAGATAGTATAGCTCTTCATCGGTGTCATCGAACTCATCGTCAAAACTACGTCCACTAAGAGGGGACAACTACTGGCAAACAGAGAAAGAACACAATCAATGAAATGCACAATATGATGTATGATCATGACATGGAAAATGAGTGCGTTGGGCTAATGCAACTAAAACCAGGGTGGTTTGAGCTTATTTGAATCAAAGATTCAAATACCAACTTAAGTTATGAGCTCATATAAGTGCATTATCATATTTTGATCTAAACAGCAAGGTTAAGTTGTTTAATCATGCATGAAACTAGTACAAATGGAAAGATTGGATTTTTTGATCAATTTTCATATATAATTTATTTCATTTCGAGTTATGGTTGACTTCATATGATTTTTTGAAGTTTATAACATTTTCTGAAATAAATAAACCATTTAAGATTTATTTAAATTCCAGAAAAGAATTACTGCATCAGCATGACGTCACTAACTCAACTGAGGCTGACCAGGTCAAACCTGACCACTGGGTCCCAGTGGTCAGTGACACGGTGCTGGCCAGGGTCACTTACAGGTGGGACCGGTTAACGGCCACGTCAGCAAAGTCAATGCTAACGCATGGGTCGAGTCGAAATTTAGATTAGTCCTAACTAATTTTGTTAGCTGGCTAATTAAACCGGTGGGGCCCATTTATCGGTGTCACAAGGGTTTAATTTGCATGACTGTCAGTGGCTAAAGACGACAGCACGTCAGCTCACCGGAGGCTAACCGGCGACGAGCACGGCCGACAGCCGAGGTACACCGTGCGCTTGCTACGGAGCACAATTCAATGCGCGGTTTGCTCCTACGGGTTCCTGGGAGTGAGGCGCATCCGAAGCAACAAGCGGCAGCAGCTAGGGTGGCTGGAGCTTACGACAGCGAGCTCTTTTGCGGCCACTAGAGTTCGGGTGCACACGGGGATGCCACTGTGGTGTCCGAAGGAGCGAGGCAAGGCGCTAGCGATACTGTACGAGTCGCGGTGAACACAACAGATGCATGCCCGTGACCAAATAGTCACCGGGGCTTCGCCGGCGACGAGCCCGTGTGGCGACGACTGCTGTTAGCAAGGGGGCGGCGGCAACGGCAATCAAACAGAGGCGGGGTTAGGGGGGAAATGACCGGGGCTCACAGAGAACACGCAGGGATGGTCAGTGGGCTTGGAGGCATGGAGGAGGGGTGAGGAACGGCTGGTGGCCACGGTGAACGACGACGGTGGCGACGGCGCATTCGGGTCTTCTCGAGAGAGGGGACGAGAAGCCGAGGGAGAGAGCAGATAGCGAGGGGAAAAGTGAGAAGGGGCCTCAGGCGTCTCAAGGCGCGGATCAGGTCGAGCGAGGGCAAGAAGGAGGTGGCCGGGGATGCACGCGCGCGTGCCACGCTTCCCCTCTGCCTACTGGCAGGAGGAAGAAGACGGCTCTGCCCTGTGGTGGGCTGGGCCGGCCAGGCGGCTGCATAATGGGCCGTCCAGGTAAGCCAGGTGAGGTTCCTCTCTCTCTGTCATTTCTTTTATGTTTTCTATTTTCTATAATTTGTTGGATTTGATTTGAAGCATCAAATCATTTAGAACATTCCGTAAATTTTTATGTGAGCTCAGGAAACTAGTCCAAGGCCACATGCAAACTTACAAAAATTATTTGAACTTTATCGCTTATATAACAGAAATAAGTCCAACTCAAATATGTGATTTAATTCAAAGGCCAAAAATAAATATTTTAAAGCCTCCAAGAATATTTGTTTGAATTTTATTCTTGCCAATATTTTTCAAGTTTTAACAGGAACATTTTATTGGGCTTCTTTGAGAATATTTTATTGTTGATCATTTTTAAAAGGTTTATGAGGCTTTGAAAATTCCTCAATCCAAATTTCATTTGAATTTAAACATGATAACATGAAGATCAAGCAAAGACAACAGGGGCTGAGCTAGGGCTGTGAGAACCAACCCTGTCATAAACGGGTTTAAACGAGCCTAATCGACACTAGGTAGTAGTTTTGGCACGGATTAAGAAATTTTGGGTATGTTTTTGCTATTTTTGTAAAATAATTTCTTCCTAGGGTTGGATGAAAGTGGTAGTTTTTTTGTTAAATACTATACATATTGTAAGTAGGAGTGTATGTGAAAGTGCAACTATCCCTGGGTGGTTTTGGTAATTCCTAATAACATATAACTCATTGAGCTAATGCTACTTAAAGATAAACATTTCAGGATAGCACAATGATTGGCATGGCATGGATGAGAAAAGTGGATCCCTCAAAATTCTAAGGACAAAGAATTGGCTCAAGCTCAAAGCTCAGGACTCTGCATCTTTTCATTTTATGTGATCCAATATCACATTGAGTCCATAGGAATAGCCAATACTATTAAGAGGGGACGAGGTGTTGCCTAATGGTTTGCTTGCTCAAAGTGCTTAGTGATATGCTCCAAAGTCCTCAACTACTTTCTCACATCCACATATGTCCCAAACCAAAAGTCAAACTCGGCCCCACTGAAAGTTTCTATCGGCGCCACCGAGTTCAGTTGACATAGCCACTGCCAGAAACCCTAGTCTTTCCGGTCTCACCGATAGGGATCTCGGTCTCACTGAGACGTGATTATAATCTCTCTATTTCCCTTCGTAACGTTTTGGTCAAACCGAGATGAGCGATCAGTACCACAGAGATTGCAATGCAAACTCTCTATTTCCCTTTCGTAACATTTCGGTCCAACCGAGATGAGCGAATCGGTCCCGCCGAGCTTGCCTGACCAACTCTCTGTTAGTCCATTACCAAAATCGGTCTCACTGAGTTTGTGTAATCAGTCTCACCAAGATTACATTATGCCCTAACCCTAACAAAATTGGTCCCACCGAGTTGACATGTCGGTCCCACCGAAAATCCTAACATTCACATTTTGAACTAAATTGGTCTGACCATGTTTCATGATTCGGTCCCACCGAGTTTGGTGATTTGTGTGTAACGGTTAGATTTTGTGTGGAGGCTATTTACACCCCTCCACCCACTCTTCATTCGTGGAGAGAGCCATCAGAACATGCCTACACTTCCAACATACATTTTCTGAGAGAGAACCACCTTCACTTGTGTTGAGGTCAAGATACTCCACTCCAACCACATAAATCTTGATCTCTAGCCTTCCCCAAGTTGCTTTCCACTCAAATCATCTTTCCACCAAATCCAAATCCTATGAGAGCGAGAGTTGAGTGTTAGGGAGACTATCATTTGAAGCAGAAGAGCAAGGAGTTGTTACCTCTTGGAGAGTGGTGTCCCCTAGATTGGCTGGGTGTCACTTGGAAGCCTCTGTCAAGATTGTGGAGTTGAACCAAGGAGTTTGTACGGGCAAGGAGATCGCCTACTTCGTGAAGATCTACCCTAGTCAGGCAAGTCCTTCGTTGGAAATGGCATTGTATCACAAGCTACAATAAAATACAATGCTCAAGCTTGTGATATTCTCTTCAACGGATTGTGCCCTGAAGAATTCAACAAAATCAGCCGTCTTGAGAATGCAAAGGAAATTTGGGATACTTTGATTGATATGCACGAAGGTACCGAATCTATCAAGGAATCCAAATTGGATGTGCTTCAAAGTCAGCTTGACAAGTTCAAAATGAAGGATGGTGAAGGCATCGCTGAAATGTACTCTAGGCTTGCTCTCATCACAAATGAGATTGCCGGCTTAGGAAGTGAAGAGATGACCAATAGATTCATCATCAAGAAGATCCTAAGAGCCTCAGATGGGAAATATGATACCTTGTGCATATTGATCCAAATGATGCCCAATTACAAAGATCTCAAGCCAATGGAAGTTATTGGAAAATTGTTGCTCATGAGATGTCACTCAAGGATAAGGAAGAGCTTCACAACAAGTCAAGTGGTGCTTACAAAGCCTCGTGTGATGCTCCCACGTCATCAAGTGAGAAGCAAACCTTCAATGAAGAATTGAGTCTAATGGTGAAGAACTTCAACAAGTTCTACAAGAGTAGAAGCAAGGAATGATGTTCCAAGTCAAGGTCCTACAATGACAAAAGATCTTCTAGTCATGAGCGTAATTGCTACAATTGTGGAAAACCCAGACACTACTCCAATGAATGTACGCCCCCCTACAAAATAAGAGAAGATTCTTCCAAAAGAAGGAGTAGAAGAGAAGAATCACCATCAAGAGAGAGAAGGAGTAGAGATGATCGTTATGAACGAAGACCCTCTCGGAGAAGCAAGGACTCGGAAAGGAAGGACTAGTCATCAAGGAGCTACACAAAAAGAAGACATCAAGCTCATGTTGGTCAATGGGTATCCGGTTCCGACTCCGACAATCACTCCGAAAGAAGATATCACTCCGACTCCGAATATACTTAAGATGAAGGTGTTGCCGGACTAGCACTTGTGACAACCAACTCCTACGACATATTTGACTCACCAAATGAAGGAATTGGGAGATGCTTCATGCCTAAAGGTCCAAAGGTAACACACCCTGAGTAAGTTGATTTCAATAGTGATGAAGATGATTTGCTAGGAGATGATGATTTACTTTTTGAAAAATCTAGTTATGAAAACTATTATGAGCTTGCTATTAATCATAATAATCAAGACAAAATGAATGACGATGATAAGAGGGAGATTGAGTGTCTAACTAAAGAACTAAACGCTCTTAAGTTAGCTCATGAAACTACCTTGGAAGATCATCGAGAACTTTTGAAGACTCATGATAAGCTACGTTTTGAAAAGCTCAACCTTGAGCAAGAACATGAGTTTTTAAAGGCAATCAATGCTGATCTTTGCAAGAAAAGTTCTTCTTACATTGCCAAGTGTTTTCTCTTGTCTACTTACATGTCACAAGTTAAATCTAGCAACAAGAACAAGAAAGATTCTTCATCTAGTAGTAACAACAATCATGCTAAATCCAATGTTGTTGCTTCTAGTAGCTCTCTTGATTCCACTAATGATTCTCTTAGCCAAGTTACACTTGAGCAAGAAAATAGCTTATTGAAGGGAATTATAGATAAAGGTGTTTACAAGAGCCTTGCCGGAAGTAAGCAATTTCCGGAAATTGTACGCAAGCAAGGAAGACACCGGAAGAATCGAGGTGTTGGTTTTGAACGAAAGTTCAGTGCCAATGGAGTCGAGTGGGAAGGAGATCAATAACCCAAGACGAAGTTTGTTCCTCAACAAGATAAGAATGCTCCTACTTATTTCAAAGGAACACAAGCTCAAGATGATCTTCCACCACAAGACCACAAGCAAAAAAGACAAGGACAAGCTTCAAGAGGAGATTGATGCATTCGAGGAAGCACCCAAGGCCTTGGTCAAATGGATTCCCAAGACTACATCATGTTCTACCTAAAGTACGACTACAACCCCAAGGATTCCCATCAAGATGGTGTGGATCCCAAAGAACAAGAACTAGAGAGTTCTTGAGGATGACTCCGCCAACCTACTTCACTCTTATCATTTTGGCAAGGACAAGTGCAAACAACTTTCATATCTTGCACTAGTTAAAGGAGTCACAAACCCTCTTGATGGTAAGACAAGGGACAAGGTATCCTAATGCTTCCATGGACATCATCTTGTGTACACATCACTCTATGTCTATGGATATCCTTGTTTGTTCCTTGTGGGACTACCACATGTAGGTATTGAAAGTGCAACCCATTCTAAAGGATTGCTCCAAATGATCTACATCAACATTGAGCATCCACATCTTCAACACCTACATGAAGTCATAATCGACAAAACCCAAGGTTAGTTGATCCCTCTTTGGGGGGATATCACATCTAGGGGGAGCTTTACTCTAATCAATTGAGTTAAAGCAACTCTAATGGTGTGAGTACAACGATGAGTATGACCTATGACTTCTCATTTGACTCCTAAGTCAATATTTTTTTGCGAGGGACTCCTAAGTCAATATACTCATATATAGATGACCTAGTCATCGCCAATTGCTTGATAAATGCTAGAGTGTCTGTGCATGCTTCGTCACATATTTCATTTGCCATTTTAATTGTGTGAGCATGTTGAATGCATATTTTTCTCATTCGAGGACATCCATTTGTTGCTTTGATTGTTTGGTTTTTTCTCTTTTGCCAAATGGATGGACAAGAATTCCTAAGAACTCCCTCTAGCTATCTATGCTTTTCTCGTCTCAAACTCTATTGATGCTACATCACAAAGTTTGATCAAGTCAGATTCGAACCACTCCGTGTGAGGAGCACTCGGAGTTCCCGATTCGTCATAGACTTAAACTTCCAAAACCTCTTTGTGCATTTTGGTCTGACCTATTCATCCTTTTCGGTCCTACCGAGATCACTTAGTTTATCTAGGTTTTCAATCTCGGTGCAACCAATTAGAACCTTTCGGTCACACCGAGTCGCAGTAACTGCCTGTAGTTTTGCATCTCGGTGCCACCGAGTTGTTCCACTCGGTCACACCGATAGGGTCAGGTTATATATACTGACGGGCCAAGTTTCTGAAATTTTTCCGAAACCCTTCGCCCGCGCATAACCTACTATGTCTCTTCTGGTCTCTGGATCGTCTTCTTGCCGCCAGCGACCTCCCGCCACTGGTCTCTGCCGTTGCCGCTGTAGCGAACACTCGCTGCATTAGGGTAAGTGTTCGATCCCTTGTGCTGTCTTTTTCTCTCCTATTCCTAGCACAAGGACAATGCCATGTTTCTTGCCACGATTGAGATTCATCCATCCAGCTAAAACTTCCTGAGGTCTAGATTGATTCAAAAATTTTAGGGTTAGCTCTCCGCAGAACTCATCTCGGACCAACCGAACTGTAGAAATCGGTCTCATCGATTCGGCCTTGGCCATTGCACATGTGTTCTTTGGTCTGACCGAAATGCGCAAATTGGTGTGACCGAGTTCAAGATTCTGTGAAACCCTAGCAATCTTGGTGCCACCGAACTGTGACTCGGCCCTACCGAGTTCACTAGTTTAGGTTCCAAGTGTTGCTTCGGTATCACCGAGTTTGTCAATTCGGTAGCTCCGAGATCACTTCTATAGAGAACTAAAACTAAACTTTTTGACTCAATTGTTTTGCAAAACTCATGTACTTTGTGATGCTCATCTTCTCTACCTCATCTACAACCTATTCATAGGTCTGCTGACAGTTTGCCTGCAAGATGTTTGATCAAAGTGACAGCCAGAACAAATCTTAGAATTGGTCCAGATGAGTGTGGGCACTAGTCCCTCCAGCTCTTCTGATGATGGAAGCAGGAGCACTCCAAGCAACTTACCTAAGGCAGCAACCAGATCCAGGAAAAAGAAAACTTCTGATTTAGAGGATGAAGATTATGTGGCTATTGAGGATGAGGGCACTTTAAGGAAAAAGGTGCTGAAAAAGGAGTATGGCTCAGCTGCCATAGTTAAGCCAGGAATGCATAAGAAGGCACCAGCAAAGAGAGTTCCTATGTCTAAGTCAAGAGCATCCACTGTTGAAACCTCCCAGCCAACTGAAGAGGCAGTTGGAGAAGGGAAGAAAAGGAAGGAAAGGGTCAAGAAGACCATTGCCAGAGTGCTTGGCAGATCATCAATAATGAGAGGCTTAGATGAAGAGGAAGAGGATGCTGCACCAGCACCCAAAGCACAAAATCTCATGGGAGATGCAATCAGGTCATGGGCTACTCAATCTAAACCCAAAGCTGCTCCCAAGGTTACTGCTCCTGCTTAGAAGCCTAAACCCAAGAGAAGCACTAGAAACATTCCTACTGAGGAGAAAAATAAGGCCCCAGTGCCTGAAACTGCTGAAGAAGAAGATGATGACTCAGTTGTGTTGAGGAAGTTGAAGCCCAAGATCCCTGACCACAATAATACACACCCCGTGGCAGAAAACATGAAAATCAGGAAGGAAGCAGGACTGAGGTTATGGAGATAGTCTGATCCATATGCTGTCAGGAGGAGGACTGCTGTGGACTACAGATTTCACACCAAGGAACAGCAAGACTTTTATGAGACAATCCTGCTTAACTAGAAGCCCATTGTGTGTGACATGAGATGGGTTGACTGGGAGTACATCAAGGAGAATGAAGATCACTATCCAGGTGTATATGACAGCTTCAAGGCATGTGGAGTTGATACCTATGTGGCCCAGAAGCTCACCAAGTGGAATGATGAGTTCATCCTGCAGTTCTACTCCACTGCCCACTTCTATCCAGATGGGAGGATAGTTTGGATGTCTGAGGGTACTAGGTACCAGTCCACAGTTGATGAATGGGCTAAGCTGATCAATGCCCCTGCAGAGCATGAAGATGACTTGGATGTTTATGCTGAGAAGAAGAAAGACCACAACACAATGGCCAACATGTACAAAGAGATACCAGATGCTTCTTTGGATACTCACAAGTTTGGATCTGTCCACTTCTTGTTGTCTGGTCTGCCTACTATAAATTGGATCCTCAGACACACATTGCTACCCAAGTCAGGTGATCACAAGATGATCAGAGGACATTCCATCAACTTGCTACATTTGTTTGATGCGCCTCAAAATTTCAAAGTCATGAGTCTGATTGTGGAGACAATCAAAAGGACAGCAACTGATCAGAAGAGGAGTTGTGGGTATGCCCCACAAATTCAGGAGCTTATCAACTCAAAGATGGGCATAGGCAAATATCTTTTGGATAAGGAGCACCTGCCCATTTATCCTGAATTTGAAGACAACACCGTTGTCATGGATGAAAATGAACCATCTTCAGCTCAAGCACATGAGAAGAGAGAAAACGCAAGGGCATAGAAAGCTACAAAGATGCCATGTGTTGAGGAGGCATTTCAGGTTTTCTTGAAGACCAAGAAAGATCATCTTGGATATCTAATCCAATCCACCTTGAGGATTGAGAAGGGCTTGGCCACCATGACTCAAAACCAGGAGAGCTTGGAGAGGATCGTTGAACAGAAATTCTATGATCTTGGTGTCAAAGTAAATGAGATTCAGTCAGCAGTTGAGCAGCTTCAGGAGGAAGTGGAGGAGAAGAAGGGCAAGTCAACTACAGATGCTTTTGCTAGAGTGCCCTGAAGCCAGAGGTCTGCTACAGTACCAGTCACAAATACTCAAGCTTCAGTGTCAGCACCAGCAGCCACAGCTCCAGTGCCACCTCCAGCAGCCACTCCACCAGCTCCAACTACTTCATCGAAAGCCTTCGTCCTTGGAGTTCTCTCTACACCACCTCTCGAAGATCAAGCCTGAGAGTCGTTTAACACTATGCATTTTTGAACTTTTTGGTAACTTGTGGCCAAAAGGGGAGAAAATTGTATAGATCATAGGCTTCGAGAGAGAGTGTTGTTCTTTTTATCTCTCTTGCTATTTTGGTTGAACTTTTTTATTGAGTGCTTGTGTGAGATACTTTATTATGTCCTTGTGAGATACTTGTTTGATCATGTGTTTCATCATATGCTACCCTTAATGCTTGTTGGATGATATCATCTCTTATATCCTTATATGATCATTCACTAGCACTATAAAAAAAAGACACATCCGTGACATTTTGGGCCGAACAAATTTTTTTCTGTCATACATATGACACTTCTATGACGATAATTGTGACAAAACCAGGTATCATCATAGATGTGGTGGGCTCCTACTTCTATGGAAAAAAATCATGACAGAAAATGGGCTTTTCGTCTTGGGCGGGCCGGAGACGCAGCTGCATGACATTCTTTGGGCCGTCCATGACTGAAAAAACCGTGGTAGAAGCGAGGGGGAGGAAAATTTCGGGGAGTTCCCGGTTACGGTGGGAGGTCGGGGGCCAAGCGATGCATGTTTATCTCGTACACGTACGCGCGTGTGTGCGAGGCGTTGGCTCTAACTGAACCCGAGCGAGGCGTTGGGCTCTAACTGAACCCGAGTGATTGCACTGCAGGCTACGCGTTATTGAACCCGAGCAATCGATCGATGGCTGTTAACTGAACCCGATCGAGCGATTCCTTCCCTACTGCTGCTAACTGAAGCCGATCGATTGGATGAATAGTGAGTGTTGCGGGGGGGGGTGGATGAACACTGAGCGGTGGCATTGCCTCTGGATGAACAGGACCCCATGGTGTGGAGGGCTGGATGAATAGTAGATGGTGGAGGTGTGCCCGTGGAGGGGTGGTTGAACAAGACCCCGTGGTGTGGAGGGCTAGAAGAACAGTAGACGATAGAGGGGTGCCCGTGGAGGGGTGGTTGAACAGTAGGCGGTGGAGTAGCACGCGGTGGAGGCTGGATGAACAGGAGCCCGTGGAGGCTGGAGGAGGTCGATGGTAGCTCGTGGAGGCTGGAGGAGGTCGACGGTGGAGATGAACAGTATCCCGTGGAGTCCTGTTTTGCGGTACGCCACACCCCTCCCGATGAACAGGACCCGCGTTTTGATCGTAGGAGGTCCATTTCGTCTGTTTTGCGGTACGCCACACCCCTTCCCGATCAACAGGACCCCCGTTTTGACCGTAGGAGGTCCGTTTTGTCCATTTTGCGGTACTCCACACCCCTCCCAATCAAGAGGACCCCCGTTTCGACCGTAGGAGGTCCATTTCCTCCATTTCGCGGTACGCCACACCCCACCCGATCAACAGGACCCCGTTCCAAACGTAGGAGGTCCGTTTCCTCTGTTTTGCGGTACTCCAGGCCTCGTTTCCATCGCCTGTTCTGTCCAATCCCTCCCGATGAACATGACCACGCATTCCGTTCCGACCCATCCGGTTGGCACCCACGCGTTTCGTTGCCTCCCGATGAACACGACGCATTCCGTTGCCTCCCCATGAACACGACACATTCTGTTGCCTCCCCATGAACACGACGCATTCCGTTGCCTCCCCATGAACACGATGACGACGCTGTTTATCCGTTCCGACACAACCATGTACACGAGCCCTGGCCGTACGTATGCGCGAGTAGGCGTTCGAGACCCTGCCTGTATGTACACATACGTGGCCGTATTTTCTTTCTTGCACCCTGGCCACTGTACGTACGTGTACATGCTACGTGCGCGCCTCTACTACGACATGTGCGCGCCTCTACATCCACCAGTATATATGTACGTACACGTTCGCGACCAAAATGACAACGCTACGTACGCTTCGACCAGGTGGGTCCCGACTGTCAAGCAGTTCCTTGCGTGCAAAGATGTAGCTGGTGGGTTCCAGCAGTCAGGGGGAAACGTTTTTTTCGCGAAATACGATGGCCCGTCCGGTGGGTCCCCGCTGTCAGATGGAGGAATAATTATTTTGCACGTAATAAGGAGGCACTTCCTTGCTGCGGCCGTGGACCCAGCTGTCAGCCTCTCCACGTACAGTCCACGTCCGACGGAAGCCGTTCCTTGACCATGTTGACCACGCCGCGCCGAGAGCACCAGGGCGGTGGACGAAGGCAAGGCCTAGGAAGGGGATGATGCGGAGCCGGGGAAGACGCGACAGTGGATGCCCACACGTAGAGGAGTACGAGGGTTCACTGGTTCGCTGCGGTGTGAGGCTGCCATCGCCGCAGAATAACAGGGGGTGTGGGTGAGTAGAGGGATCGCCTGGCCAGCAGTGGGAGTAGTAGGGGGCGGTGAGGCCTCCGCTGCATCGCAGCCGGCCATGGGAGGCAGGAGCACGAGGCACGACCGGCGCTGGTTTGGGTGGCTGGAGCAAGAAGACCAGAGGTTGAAGAAGCACTATGGCCATTGGATGGACATCATACGGTCATTGGAGCTAGAATCGTGCATATTGACTAAGTTGACAAAGCCCTCCGTCCCCGTCAACTTTTTGTGCGTAATAAGGAGGCACTTCCTTGCGTGCGAAGATATAGCTGGTGGGTCCGAGCTGTCAGCTGCAGTAACGTTTTTTCACGAAATACAGAGGCCCTTTCGGTGGGTCCCTGATGTCAGGTGGAGGAATCATTATTTTGCGCGTAATAAGGAGGCATTTCCTTGCGTGCGGTCGTGGATCGAGCTGTCGGCCTCTCCACGTACAGTCCACTTCAGATGCATGTCGGTCATTGACCACGTTGACCAGGCCGCGCCAAGAGCACCAGGGCGGTGGACAACAGCGAGGCCTAGGAAGGGAACGACACGGAGGTAGGAAAGACTCGACAGTTGTTTCCCACGCGGAGGGGAGTATGACTGTACGAGGGTTTACTGGATGGTCTGCCATCGCCGGAGAATAACAGCAGGTGTGGGTGAGTAGAGGGATGGCTAGGCCAGTGATGGGAGTACGGGGGGGCGGTGAGGCCTGCGCGGCAGTAGAGCCGGCCGCGGGGAGGAGGGAGCAGGCAGTCCCGCCGGCGCTTGTTTGAGCGGCTGCAGCAGGAAGAGCAGAGATTGAAGAAGCACGACGGCCGTTGGATGGCCATCCAACAGTCACTGCTTGTGCGTCAACTTTTTTTTAGAAAATCCTCGAATCTGTGTAAAACAGCACACATCCCATATGCGATTATTTCTAATAATTTAAAGCCCATTTGCTAGTTATTAAGGTTTTTTGGAGCCCATATTCTTTTTGTTAGCATTACAGCCGATATTGTGGCCACGGTAAAAAAACGGAATTTTGCATATTTCGATGCGGTCCAAACTGTTTTTAATCCCAAAATTTCGACTCACATTCAAACTGATTTTAAAAATAAATGTATATCTATATAAAATCCAACAAATTCTCCATGCATAAAAATTAATGTAATTTAAAATCTCGAAATGAAAAAAAAGATATTTGAAACTAATTGCCGGTTTGATGTGTTTTAAAAATGTACATCCCATTTCTCATTACTGATGGGCCATTTTCTGGGCCAGACGAATGAAAGTTCTCCTCGTCTTGAAATATTTGCAGCCCAACAGGCCTGACAAAGTGACTTACTTGGCAAATCACAAAAAAACTGGGTTGTGGCCGTGGACCCAGCTGTCAGCCTTTCCACGTATAGTACTCTTCTGATGGAATGTCGTTGACCACGTTGACCACACCGCGCCGTGAGCACCAAGGTGGTGGATGACGGCGAGGCCTTGGAAGGGGACGACATGGAGCCGGGGAAGACGCGACAGTGGATGCACACGCAGAGAGGAGTACGAGGGTTCACTGGTTCGGCTGCGGTGTGAGGCTGCCGTCACCGCAGGGCCTGGCTACCGGTGGGAGTAGTAGGGGGTGATAAGGCCTCAACGGCAGCACAGCCGGCCATTGGAGGCAGGAGCAGGCGGTCTCCCCGGTGCTGGTTTGGGTGGCTGGTGCAAGAACAGCAGCGATTGAAGAAGTAGAAGGACCGTTCAATTCAAATCCAACGGTTACTGCTGCTAGTATCATTTGTTGACTAAGTTGACAAGCCCTGCGTACACGTCAACTTAGTAGGCCAACAGGTCAGCCTCTCAACCGGTGCGCCCCAGATGTCAGTGGGAGGAATCATTTTTTCACGTAATAAGGAGGCAGTTGATTGCGTGCGGCCAGGCCAGCGGAGGGAGTAGGGTGGGCCGGGGAAGCCTGCACGGCATCACAATGGGCCACAAGAGGAGGGAGCAGGCAGTCCCGCCGGCGCTAGTTTAGGAGGCTGGAGTAGGAAGATCAGAGATTGAATAAGCACGTCGGTCGTTGGATGGACATCCAATAGTCACTGCTGCTAGAATCGTGTGTTCACTCACAAAGCCTTGCGTAAACAAGTCAACCTCGAAATCTGTGGCATGTACAACCCATTTGCTATTATTTTTGTATTTTTTACTCATTTTATAATTCATATGGAATTTATTGCAGCCCATTTTCCATTTTTAGAATTGCTGGCCATTTTCTGGTCAGTACCAGGGTCAAAAAATTAACTAAATATGTGGGAAATTTTGAAAAAAATCGCAAATTTTCGCTGGGGAACGAAATATTCTTAATCCAAAAATTAATAGCCATACTAAAACAAATTTAAAAATAAATTAGTACTATGTCATGTTAAATCCAGTGAAATATGTATAAGATATCAATGAAGAACAATAAAAAAAAAAGAAACTTATATCCCAATTGTTATAATTTTTTTGGAATTTTCAACCCCTTTTGATATTACTTTTAACAGACATTGACCATACTCTTAAGCTAGGCCGGAATGCATCCCTCCTCGTTTTGAAAGATTTGCAGCATAGTACTTCGGAGAAAACAAATAGGCCTAGCTTGGGTGTTCTTCAAAAAGAAATACTAGGCTACCTATTTTCCCAACGAACTGGTGCATGAGCATTTAGCTTTATTTACTTATTTATTTACTTATTTATGTTTAGGGGACCATGAGCATGTACCTGGGCTGGATTCATGTGAGAGCCTCCCTTCTAGTTAATTATGGGCTTCTCTATTGGGCCTTCATCAGTGGGTTGCATGTTATCAACAAGTGGAAAATGTGTTCCGTACAAAAAATAGTATGCGCTACATACGGTACGGGGCATTAAAGGATCGAACCGTGCAACGACTTCCAAAACATTGTGTTTGTCGTTCTAACAACACATTTATTCAACCAACAGACGAAATATAATACTGATTGTACATTGAAAACAGCAGCAGCAACAACCAGGGCTGGGGGTGCAACAGAAGCACTAAGCAGGCCAGAAGAGTGAAGACCTCCACGAGCATCCACGAGCATCCAGCTGCCGCGACCATCGACGAGCACCATCCACAACGTGTTCATGCCGACCTAGTACATACCGTTAATGTAGTTGAGGCTGACGGGGATAGGATCGCAGTCAAGGGGGTTGATGCTCGCCACCGTATGATCGTTATGCTACGTGACACGCCATTTCTAAAGATCAAGTGGCACCAGCAAGCAAGGAGCTGGCTTAAAAAGCTCCGGCCTGAGGGCTTTGAGTAAACGGTACAGCCCCGACGAGCACGTGGTGAGTGGCATGGTACTGAGATTGCCTGACTCTCTCGGACGCGACATAGGCATCCCAGGCAGCTTGTTCCGCGGTGCGCTTCTCTTCCTCAGCCTTCTTCTCCGCCTCTATTTTGGCGCGCTCTGCTGGAGGCAAAGCCTCCCACAAGGCGACATCCATTTCTTTCCAAAGCTCCTCAAGGCTGGGGGGGCTCGGTGGGCGGCGCAGTGTTCTCCTCGTAGCAGGGAGCCGACGTGTCCACCGACGCGCGTGCTGCCAAGATTGGGAACGCCGACGCGTCCACCTCGACACGTCGCGGCGAGGAGCGGAACACCGACACGTCCTCCTCGACTAGTGGCAGCGAGGAACGGAACGGCGACGCGTCGTGTCACGGCGAGGAGCGGAACACCAACGCGTCCTCCTCGACTAGTGGCGGTGAGGAACGGAACTGCGACTCGTCGCGTAGCGGCGAGGAGCGGAACACCGACGTGTCCTCCTCGACTAGTGGCGGCGAGGAACGGAACGACGACGCGTGACCGTCCGGGCGCTGCAGCGAGGGGCTCCTAGGTATTGCGAGGGGCGATGCCATGGTGGTCGATGTGAGAGGGAGGGGGAGGAGATAGCGATGAACGTGAATGTGAGGGGGATGAGATAGCGATGTCATGGGAGGCGCAGTATTTATAGCGAGCAATGGCACACCTACGTAAGATATGGAATGTGCTGCACTGACTTTACTGTAGGTCCAGTTGCGTCACTGACATGTGGGCCAGACCCCTATTGGACCCATATGTTAGTGACCCAATGCACCTGCAGTTAAGTAACATCTACGTGGGCATATTTGTTGGAGTAAATTACGGGGGAGCGAAGGGGTGGAAATATTGCTGGTCACAATGGATTGGACGAGCGTGTGGGGAGGAGAGTCATGCATGCAGATTAAATTAACCCTACTAAAAAACGATATTTTAAATGTGGCTACTAGATCTGTGGCAACTGGCGAGCCACCGCGCTCCAAGTCATTCACCTGTGGTCCCGACCATCAACTCCTACGGATCAAATTATCACGCCAGCTGACTATTCATACAAAGGTGCTCCACCATGTACCCGGTACCCACCAATGCAGCAATCGTGCACCTAGGGTTTTAGGGTTATTTGTTAACGTCGCCTTTACGTAACACTCATGTGTGCGAGACAGCGAGAGGCCAACTGCGTGTTTGCGCCTCTTCTCTTCGTATATGTACTCCACCGTTTGTCTGGTGTCCAAAAAATTATAATAACTACTAGCAATGTGCCAATGCGTTGCCACACGATCAAAGTAGATTAATACATATTCACCGATTTGATAGAAAAAAAGTCTAGTTTTGAAATATGTATATCACTAAAAATATGTTATGTTTCACTCAAAATATATTCCTTTGGCGGTTTTGATGAGATAAGGGAGGAACGTTGTTGGTTTCAAGATTCGAGAAGTGGTATATGTCTAATTTCTACTCTTACTAGCAAGATGCCTGTGCATTGCACGGAACATCAATATCTTGTGGGAGAAAAAGATGAACGAGGGAAGGCCTTATCTGCAAATGTGGTGAAGAGTGCGGGTAAATTGCCATATTTTCCTTCTTATCCGTCAAATATAAATCGGATGACCTACATTGCAGGATGGTAGGCCCACCATCTTCACCAAATCTATTTTTTATCCCTACTCTTATAAAAAAGCATTGTCGGTGATGATCGTGTGCCTGCCATCCTGCAATATAGGTTGTCCGATCTATATCTGATGGATAGGAAGGAAACTATGGCAATTTTGCAAAAAGATACCCACACCCCTCTCCACATTTGCAAATAAGGCCTTCCCTCGTTCATCCTTTTCCCCCACAAGATAAAGTACTCATACAAATGCATCTTGATGTTCCGTGCAATGCATGGGCATCTTGCTAGTTGTTACAAAAAGCACATGTGTGTGTGAGAGAGAGGGAGAGTGGAGGAGGACGGAGTGCATGTGTGACAAAGACACAAGGATTGTGTGTGCGATAGGTATCAGCTTAAAATGAGGCGATAGTGTGTGTGTGTGTGCATGATCAAGAGGACGTGTCTCAAGAAGGGAAGAAAAATCTACATAGATACAAGGAGCGGGAGAGAGCATGTATGCGATGGTGGAAGCACGAGTGTGCGGGTGTATAAACTTATCTAGAGGCTAGCTAGTCGATAAATGTTTGTGAGAGAAATACGAGTCGGGGTGTGAAAGCGATAGTTTTGTGTGTGTGAGAGAGAGACGGTAGTCGGGAAGGGGAGTGGAAGCGGGAGTTGTGTGCGTGTGTCCGTGAGAGAGAGAGAGAGGAGACGGTAGTCGGGGTTGTCTGGTCGGTAAACAAATGAATAATGTTAGTCTGGGATGGAGACGAAAAGGAGACCACAACAAATGTTGTGTCTACAAGAGAGAGAGAGAGAGAGTAATTTTAGTGGTATGAGTCATATGTAGATACATATAGGGTGTGTGAGAGAATCCCATAGAGAGAAAGACAAAGTGAAAGACGAGTGGAGACTGTGTGTGTGGCGGTGAAAAAGAAAGCTTAGGTACCGAGTGATACCAGAGAACAGTAGAGACGTGAGAGATAATGAAAACCGTGTAATGTATAATGATAGGGAGAGTGTGACACTTCTCAAGGGAGACGTCGAGAGACCATGTTTGCGAGGATAGGAGAAACATGAAGTGAGCGTGCGGGTGAGCTGGAGAAAAGAGAGTGATAGCTACCTGAAGGAGCATGCATGCGAGAGAGATGGGCGTGAAAGGAGTGAACAAAAAAGGGATACAAATATTTGAATTTGAGATAATGATACATGTAATCCATACTCGAACCAAAATTGATGTATCAAACATGCATACTCACATGAATTCACGCAGATCTATGTTATTTAATATGTAGATATTACCGATCCATACATTTTAGTAGAACATAATTTGGTTAAATTTTTTCGAATTCAACCTTAAGATTTCGAGATGTTGTATTTGTTAATCATATTATACATATAAAGGAGCAGAATTCTTTGTTGTGCTTTTGAAAGTATATATAAAAAATGATGTATATAGAATGTAATTCCAATTGAAAATGGATCCCGCCAGAAAAAAATAGAATACAAACGGGATTCGAATTGAGTTGGCATGGTAAACGTGCACTCTGCAAAATTTGAACGAAGCGGGTAAAGTCGGAGTAACCGCCCAAAACCAAAATCTGCGAGAGGGAAATCACTACTGCCTGTCCCTACCACGCAAAGCCTATCTGCTGGATTTCTATAGGTTTCAATAGGGGTAGGTTTGTAATTTCACCCAAACGTAACGTAACCGCCTCTCACCCGGATTCATACACGGTGGGCGCCATACACAGTGTGTCCTTGGCCGAAATCGACTACCGCCCCGATTCATATTCATACACAGTGGGCGCCAAAAACAAACTCTCGTCGGAAATATTCGGTGTATGCGAGATTACCGTCCTATCCCCAACCGACGAATGTTGTTGTGATGTAGTAGAAATTTGAAACGAGGGATATGTTTGTAAATTTCCTCGCGTTTGAGACAAGCGCGCCCTGAATACATGGTTCCCCCTTCCTCTCTACCTCCCTTTTCCCCATTCGTACTCCGTGGGCGCCAAAACACCCTCTCCACCCCACCCTCCTCCGTCCGCCGCTGTCCGCCACCCCATCCACCGCCGTCCTCCACCACCATGCCGGCGCTGATACCCCGACGCCGCCGTCCATTACAAGAGATCGACCTCTCTCATCCACGGCTTCGGACCGGGATCCTTGCATCCCGTCCTCTCGCTTCATCCCGCCGTCGTCCACCTTGTCGGCGCCGCTCCTACGACCGTCTCATCCACCGTGCCCCGCCGCCACCGTCTACCCTCCTAGACCTGCTTCCATGCCGCTGACAGCCATTGCTACCGCAGCACCGTCGAATTCTCAGCAGATGCGTACACGGCGCCGCACCAGAGGCGGTACTCTTTCGTATCTGCTCAACTTATTTATCGCAGCAAGAAAATAGATCGCCATTGCTTTACTCTGATTTCTTGTCTTGGTTGCGAAGTTGCCTTTGTCCGGTTTGCACCTTCAGATCCGCCATGGCACGCTCAACACTATACTCCCAATGCTTATGGTTTTCCCCTTTTATATTCCACACTAGTTAAATCACAGTAGACTAAATTTCAAAATTGGGTCAATCGATTTTTCAGAGCTCGCCGGAGTTCGCCGGTGCGATTGAAGGGGCTCGGGTGGTTGTGGGGCCTCGCCGAACAAAGAAAACTCGACACGGCTGGGGGTTGGGGCAGGGGTGGGGGTGGTGGAGGAACACAGGCGGTCAGGGCCGGTGGTCCGGCTGGCGGCCCGTGCGGTGTTCTGTATGGGAAGAATTAGAGACGAGGAAGAAGAAGGGTTAGGAGATGTAGGATCTTCATCCAACCGCCTGAAATGGTTGAGAGACAACTGGGAGTTGAATTCTTAATGCGCTCTGGTTCATCATGTGTGGGCACTGCGCAACCAACATTTTATTATCCAAAATCTGCTTGCTCTTCTTTACCATGTTCCTCTTCCGTTCTTCTTTAATATGTACTCTCTCCGTTCCTAAATACAAGTCTTTGTATGGATTCCACCATGGACTACATATGAAGCAAAATGAGTGAATCTACACTCTAAAGTGTATCTGGATACATCTGTATGTGATCCATAGTGGAAATCTCTACCAAGACTTATATTTTGGAACATAGGGAGTATGATAGTAGTACAATATCTTCCTTGTACTGAAGATGAGCAGGGAAATTTGCAGTGTAGAGGCCTATATGGTCGGTTGTGATGGACACTTTGAGCCTCTTTGATTCGTAGGATCTTGTAAACATAGGAATAGGATTTGTAGTGGCCTGCCCACTTGAATCCTATAAGAATAGCAAGGAAATGTAGGGAGTTGTGTCGCCTTTGAGAGTTACACTGATATTAACAGTACCGCACCTTCACTTGAAGAGAGCTGGTATCCGAAGCCTTTCTAGCCGTACCGGCAATACTAGCACATATATTCCAGCAAGTTCCACTTTGCTGATTTTACTCTGATGCTTAAGGTTTTCCTGTTATATCTACACTATGATCTGTGTAGCTGCTTTGTGTTGCACTAGCAGCAGTCCACCCTTGAAGCTAAACACTGCAATGACTTACAAAATTGGCACCAAGGCATTGAGTGCCATTCTGGATTCAATGAAACTCATACGCTCCCCACCTGTTGATTCTTGTTCAGAATATGATCCTAATGACTATTCTAACCTTGAGGAGTCAAAGGCAGATGGCTTGTCCTGTTCACCCATCAAGGTGTCTGTTCTAATTTGGCAATGTTTTATTGATTGCGGGTATCTTGCATATGTTGTCTTGCATTTCTTCTACTTTGTTGCACCGCCATCTGCTTAGTTTACTCATCATATATGTCGAGATGCCATGCCCATCCATTATAAATACATATTCCATCTGTCATCATACGATGTTTTTCCACTCAAATGCTGTTCTTGTGCATCAGACATCAAAAAGGAAGAGGGTGATTGTCGAACCTGAAGGAGCACCAGCAAAGTCCTTGAAAAACATGGTGGTGCCGGAGAAATCAGACAACACCCCGCTTATATTGGTTGTACAACCAGTGACACAAAAGGTAGGACCAACTCCAGCAGACTGTACCCATACTTCACTGGCCACACCACTAGCCCCACCACACAGGACCTGCACTCCAGCAAAAGGTATATCGATTTCAGTTGCCATAGCACCAGCTGTACCATAGAAAAATCCCACTCCAGCAAAAAGTACAGCAAGTCCACCGGCCGAAGACCTATCCAACTGCAGAGACGGCCAATTCCTGCAGATTGGAACCCCATTCCATTTATTCCCAGTTTAAAAGACAATGCTTTCAATGTTGTTAGGGACTACGTGCATATATTCCCATCATGGGAAGATTATTGTGACGACAAACACCATTTTCACATCTTCCTGTCCAACTTACGTGTAAGTGCTATTATTCATGGTTATTATTTTCTTATTTTCTGCTGATTGAACACATCAATGATTTACATTACATTGTTGTAACTAGGCGAGGGTCAATCTGGATAGTCATGATGAGCAGAGCTTGCTTGTGCTTTTCAAGGAAGCATTGCAGCAGTATCGGTGTTACCTGAGGAAATCACACTTTGATGGCAAGTCTATAACCGAATTTTCGGTGAAGTCTCCCATGCTAAATTTGGAAGACATTGAATGGAAAAACCTTGTAATGCACTAGTCTCGTTCCCAAGATGAGGTACTGTCTATGAAATCACATGACAATTTGAACTTCTACTTTTCCGCATGTGCCTTACAGATCTTTTTTGCAGGAAATCTGCTCGAAGAAGAATTCCGGTTTGATAAGAACGACATGATATCGCAAATATGCTGCCCGCTGCTTTGCTCTTGTTAGTACCTGTTGTCTGTATCACTGTACTTGCATACATCACTACTAGGAAAAGGGCTATAGATGAAATTGACACTAATGGCACACCAGACATGTGGTGCGCCACTACTATATACTAATGGCGCACCATATGTTGGTGCGCCATTAGTGTCCAAATACTAATGGCGCACCACATCCACAGTGCGCCATTAGTAACAACATTTTTTTTTTCAAAACTAGTAATGGTGCACCAGGGGATAGTGCACCATTACTAGTTAAACTAGTAATGGCGCACCACATCCACGGTGCGCCATTAGTTTTTTTTCAATTTTTTTCAATTTTTTTTTCAGTTTTTTTTCAAAACTAGTTATGGCGCACGAGGGGGTAGTGCGCCATTACTAGTTAATTTTATTTCAATTTTTTTTACATTTTTTGAAAACTAGTAATGGCGCACCGTGGGAGTGGTGCGCCATTACTAGTTCAACTAGTAATGGCGCACCACACCCACGGTGCGCCATTACTAACTTGGCCCAAAAATTCCCTCGCATGCACCCTCCCCGGTGGACCGCCTTTTCAGTTTAAAAAAATTAAAAGAAAATGATGAAAATGTAAAAAAAAGTTTCCCATGTGATATGTGGTCTAGTTGTTGGGAAAATTTACAAATATGAATTTCAACTTTATTTGCAAAATCTCTCTGGAATTTGTAAAATGGGCATAACTTTTGCATACGAACTCAGATTAAAAAGTTTTCTATATGAAAAATCATCTACTCGAAAATTACATCCGAATTTAACGGGGGGAACCCCGTTAAACATTCAAAATCCTCAAAAACCTAACAGAAAAAAGTTACGGGGCTTTTAAGATCTGGAGGCAAAAAAATTCAAAAAAATTTCATCCTTACTAGTGGCGCACCGTATGCTAGGTGCGCCACTAGTAACAGAAAAAAAATAGTACGATTTTTTTTCGGGATTTTTTTTCAAAATGTGATACGTAATATGAACGAAAGTTTGAAATATTTTTTCAAAATTTCATCACACTCATGAACATGAACAAATTCCTAAACATCGACAAGGTTTAATAGGATTGATATGCTAGATTTATCAACAAGTGCCTGTGAAGTAAGCTGGTGATGGGGTTGGATAGAACTCTGAAGTTAAGCGTGCTTGGGCTAGAGTAGTGTGAGGATGGGTGACCTTTCGGGAAGTTCGACCACTGAGTTCGATTTGACCTGAATTAAACCATAGTGACTCGAGATTAAGAAAAAAAATTTAAATAAATTTTGAATTTTTTTTGAAAAAAATTTATTACTAATGGCACACTTCTATGTGTTGCGCCATTTATAAGTTAGATAGTAATGGCGCATCTCTAGGCATACTAATGGCGCACTACAGGTGCGCCATTAGTATTTGGTATACTAATGGCGCACCGGTGGTGCGCCATTAGTAAAAAATACTAGTGGCATGGTACTAGTGGCGCACCAGTAGTGCGCCATTAGTAGGCAAAACTGGTGCGCCACTAGTAGGCCTTTTCCTATTAGTGCATACCTGGTTCATTATGTGACAGCAGTATGCATGATAGCTTGCTTATCAATTGTTCGCTCCAAATTATCTGATCTGTATGAATGGTTACATTAGTGTAGAATATATCCACTGCCAATGTTTTTTTAGCTCTGCATTGTTCTTGTAAGTACATGCCGTCCTTTATTAGTGTACTTATAATGACAGGTAGTTGTTCATGTACCATCACTCTGCAGCTTATTTTCCTTTGCCCTCCATTTTCTACACATCAGATCTATATTTACTCTTACCATAAGGTTGGTACTGAAGAAGTTTAGTTGTGCATTACTCTTGGCTGTACCTTTTGCCTGTATCGCTGCACTTACATTTATAGCTACTTGGTTATGTAGCATCACTCTTCATCTTATCTTAAATATTCTCCATTTTTTCGTATATTATCACATCTATATTTACTCTTAACAAAATGTAGAATAAAGGCAATGCTTTTGAAGAAGATTATGTGGTAAACGTGTTGCATTCCCCCCATCATCATGGACAAGGCCTTTATAGAGCCTGTCCTCACCAATAATGTAAGTTTGTCCATCTCAAGCCTTCAAACTTTGTTTTATATATTTGGTTAGGCATGACTGCAATAGCTGTTTATTTTTGGTGTTTGCATCAAATTGCTTGTTTAAAGTTTGTTATGTAGTTCATAAACAAAAGTCTGTCCTTTCTCAATTTAAGTTTTCAGTTGTACAACCAAGTTCCTTCTTCAGACCATGTAAATTAAACTATACCGAGCAAGTGGTCTTCTTTTGCACTACATGCATGCTTCTGTTCTTCATCCGTAATCCAGTGGTGTGGTGAACCAACCCACTACAGCACAATGTCATATTCTGCAATGTCTTAACTATGAACAATGTCATATCACTCTACTATTATTTAAAGCGTCTCTTTATTTGCCAATCTGAAATGGTATAAATTGACAGCACACTAACCATTGATACTTATGAGTGCTTGATCTGTAATCCAGTGGTGTCGTGAAGCTGCCAACTCCTTCACAATGTCATTTCCTGCCAAGAACTCAAGGCTACACGTGAAGATTATGAAGAGGAAATCGAAGTATTGGTGGATAAGAATGATGATCTGATCAAGAAGATCGGAATATTTATGGGAGGCCCTACACCAGTAGAAGAAGACGAAGAACCCAAGGAGATTCGTCCGGAAGACTACATCATCATCGACGACACCGACTCAGATCCAGACGATGGCGATGATGACTATGTTGATGAAGCTGGAGCAGATATAATGGAGTCTGCAACCAAAGAATATTTCTAGTAGACCACCTCATCAGTACTAGTAGTCCACCATGTAAATATAGTAGTCCGATCACTTTTGCGATAGTTAGATCGATTGTATGCCCTTGTTTGATTGATTGAATGAAGTGAATTGTTTGCTTTTGCCTCATGTGCATATGGGTAGTGTTTTCTCTTTATACCCCCTCTATTCTTAAATCTCATCTTTTCTAAAACCTCAGATGCCTCCAAGACGTGACCCCAGATTTACCTTCCCACCGGAGCTCACCCAGTTGATCCAGCAGTAGAACACATTGATGCAGTTGCTAGTCCAGAATCAGAATCAGGGGAACAACAACAACAACCCACCACCACCACCACCACCTCTTGACCACTTAGCCCGTTTTCTTAGGCTGAATTCGCCGGTGTTTTCCAGTAGCACCGAGCCGATAGTAGCAGATGATTGGCTCCGCAAGACAGCTAGAGAGTTGACCACAGTAGGATGCTCAGATGCAGAAAAGGTGAAGTTTGCCGCACATCAGCTTGCAGGACCCGCAACATCATGGTGGGAGAATTTCACAGCCACTTTCCCTGTCGACACTGTCATGTGGGACCAGTTTCAGCAGGCTTCTCGAACTGCCCATGTTTCAGCAGGAGCTATGGCCATGAAGAATCTAGAGTTTCGCAACTTGCGCCAAGGAGGACGGATAGTTGGCCAGTATGTGGAGGACTTTAGTAAATTAGCATGTTATGCCCCAGATAACGTTGCTACGGATGTAGCTAAGCAGGAGAAGTTTCTGGAAGGACTGAATGATGAGTTGAGCATGCAGTTGATGGTAGCAACTTCCAACAACTACCAGGAGTTGGTAGATCGTGCTCTCATGATTGAAGGGAAGCAACAACAGATTGAGAATCGCAAGAGGAAGTATGGACAAGGGAAGCACAATTCAGGAGCTCAGCAGAAGCCATGTTTTACCCCTAGACCGGGAGGACATTTTCAGCATACCCATGGAGGAGGTAGCTCGCACAATCACAATGGCACCAAGAATGGTAATGGGAGTGGAGGAAGCAATGGCCAGAACCGCACCAGCCCATCGACCCCAGCCAAGAGAGACCTAAGCCAAGTCACTTGTTTTAAGTGCCAGAAGACCGAACATTATGCCAATGAATGTCCAGAATCACATAATGGTAATGGCAATGGAAGCTCTAGGAAGAAGCCAAACCCTTTCAACAGGGGACAGGTGAACCACATTAACGTGGAGGAGGTTGAAGAGCAGCCGGATGCAGTAATCGGTAAGTTTTTGGTTAAGTCATTTACTGCACTCGTTCTTTTCGATACTGGTGCATCGTATTCATACATATCAAGGGGATTTGTGGATAAGTATAACCTGCCCACCAAAGTTCTTAGAACACCTATGTTAGTAAGCTCACTAGGAGCGGAGTATATGGCTAGCCAAGGATGTTTTCAAGTGCCATTAAGTATAGGTAGGCATGTGTTCCCCTCGGATTTGATAATATTGGAATCACAAGGTATGGATGTAATTCTGGGAATGGATTGGTTGTCGATGTATGGAGGAAACATCGATTGCGCCAGTAAGTCGATCTTGCTTACCACCCCAGAAGGGGGAAGGATCAAGTATGTATCCCGGCATGTGCCGAAGAGGACTCAAGTAAACTGTTTAACAGGAATTGTGCAGGAGGAAGTACCAGTAGTGAAGGATTTCCCCGATGTATTTCCAGAAGAATTGCCAGGCATGCCACCAGATAGAGATATTGAGTTTTTGATTGAGCTTTTGCCAGGCACAGGGCCAATATCAAAGAGACCATATAGGATGCCCGCAAAGGATTTGGTGGAGATTAAGAAGCAGATTAAGGAGTTACTGGATAAAGGATATATTCGCCCAAGTTCATCGCCTTGGGGGTCGCCAGTACTTCTAGTGGAGAAGAAGGATGGATCGTTAAGGATGGTTGTTGATTATCGAGGATTGAATGAAGTAACCGTCAAGAACAAGTACCCACTACCGATGATCAATGATCTGTTTGATAGATTGCAAGGAGCTAAGGTATTTTCCAAGATCGATCTGCGATCAGGATACCACCAGTTGAAGATTCGAGAACAGGATATACCTAAGACGGCTTTTACCACCAGGTATGGGCTGTACGAGTATACCGTTATGTTATTTGGTCTGACTAACGTACCTGCATATTTTATGAACATGATGAACAAAGTGTTTATGGAGTTCTTGGATAAGTTCGTCGTAGTGTTCATTGATGATATCCTGGTTTACTTGAAGAATGAAGAGGAGCATAAGGAGCATTTGCGTTTGGTTCTTGGAAATCTCAGAGAACATCAATTATATGCCAAGTTTAGCAAATGTGAGTTTTGGTTGAAAGAAGTTGGATTTCTCGGACACGTTATATTCGGAGAAGGTATAGCAGTAGATCCCACCAAAGTTGATACCTTGACCAAGTGGGAAGCGCCAACCATAGTTGGAGAGATCCGGAGTTTTCTTGGACTCGCAGGATACTACCGGAGGTTTATTGAGAATTTCTCAAAGATTGCGAAGCCTATGACGGAGTTGTTGAAGAAGGATACCAAGTTCAAATGGACTGAGGAGTGTGAGGCTAGTTTCCAGGAGTTGAAGAAACGTTTGGTAACCTCACCAGTGTTGATTTTACCGGATCAGACCAAGGATTATGAGGTGTATTGTGACGCTTCATGTCGAGGACTTGGAGCAGTTCTTATGCAGGAAGTAAGAGTTGTTTCATATGCCTCACGACATCTTAAGCCCCACGAGTTGAATTATGCTACGCATGATTTGGAGTTAGCAGCCGTAGTGCATGCATTGAATACTTTGAGACATTTTCTGATTGGAAACCATTGTGAGGTGTACATGGATCACAAGAGTTTGAAGTATAGTTTCACTCAGAAGGAGTTGAACCTCAGACCAAGGAGATGGTTGGAGCTCATCAAGGATTATGATATGAAATTGCATTATCACCCTGGAAAGGCTAACGTAGTAGCTGACGCGTTGAGCCGTAAGAGCCATGTCAACACCCTAATGACAGGAGATTTACCAAGGGAGTTAGCCGAAAATCTTCGAGAGCTATGTTTGGAAATAGTTCCAAGAGGCTATGTAGCAGCATTGGAGATTCAGTCTACGTTGATGGATAAGATCAGAGAAGCCCAAAAGACTGACAAGGAGATTGCCTCTATTAAGGAGAAAATGAGCAAAGGAAAAGCTAAGGGATTTCGTGAGGATGAGCACGATAACTTATGGTTTTAAGACCGTGTCTATGTACCAAATGATTCAGAGATCAAGAAGTTAATTTTACAAGAGGCTCATGATTCACCGTATTCGATTCACCCAGGAAATACCAAGATGTATTTGGATTTGAAGGATATTTTCTGGTGGACTGGAATGAAGAAGGATATTGCAGAATACGTAGCAGTTTGTGATGTATGCCAGAGAGTAAAGGCATAGCATCAGAAGCCAACCGGATTGCTACAGCCATTGCCGATACCCGAATGGAAGTGGGATAAGCTAGGCATGGATTTTATTACAAGATTGCCCAGAACATGTTCAGGCTATGACTCGATATGGGTTGTAGTCAATTGTTTGACAAAGGTAGCTCATTTCATTCCAGTGAAGACTACCTATACCAGTGCAAAGTTGGCAAAGATATACATGACTAGAATCATTTGTCTGCATGGAGTTCCAAGGAGCATAGTATCAGATAGAGGAACCCAATTTACCTCAAAGTATTGGAATCAGTTGCATGAAACTTTGGAACCAGACTGGAGTTTAGCACAGCTTTCCACCCACAGACAGATGGACAGACTGAGAGAGTCAATCAGATTTTGGAGGATATGCTAAGAGCTTGTGCACTAGATTACGGATCTAGTTGGGACGAGAATTTGCCATATGCAGAGTTCTCTTACAACAACAGCTACCAATCCAGTTTGAAGATGGCCCCTTTCGAAGCCTTGTACGGAAGGAGGTGCATGACCCCATTGTCTTGGGATGAAGTTGGAGATCGCCAGTTGTTTGGATCGGATCTGATAAAGGAGTCTGAACAGAAGGTGAAATTGATTCGCGATTGGCTCAAGGTAGCTCAATCCAGGCAGAAGAGTTATGCAGATTCTAAATGCAAGGAGACAGTTTACGAAGTCAGGGACCGAGTTTATCTTCGAGTATCACCACTTCAAGGAGTTAAGCGTTTTGGAGTTAAGGGAAAGTTAGCGCCACGTTTTGTAGGCCCATACAAAGTTTTGGAGCGTATGGGAGAAGTTGCCGATAAGTTGGAATTGCCCGAAGGATTGTCAGGAGTTCACGACGTGTTCCATGTATCCCAGTTGAAGAAGTGCCACGCAGAGATGGCTGACATATCGCTGAGAGATACGGTACCACTGGAAGCGATTCAGTTGGATACTGATTTGACCTATGAGGAGAAACCAATTAAGATTCTAGAATATGCCAGTCAAGTCACCCGCAGCAAGGTTATAGAGTTTTGCAAGGTTTAGTGGAGCCACCACACGGACGATGAAGCCACCTGGGAACGAGAGGAAGATTTGCTGAAGGACCACCCTCACCTATTTTCTAGCCAACCCGAATCTCGAGGGCGAGATTCATCTTAAGGGGGGTAGGTTTGTAACATCCCAAATTTTCAATTTGGAATGTTATACACTAGATCATCATTGCATATCATATTTATTGCATTTTGTTTCATCCTAGAAATTTCACGCAACTCAAGGACCCTCGGAGAGAGTTGGGGATTTCGTTATTTTCATATTTGAGTTGTCTCAAATTTTGAAAATAGGATCATTTGATTTTATTTATTTATCTTTAATTATTTCTATTATAAAAATTATGAGAGAGGGAATAAAATGACTTTCCCAAAATAAAGAAATATTGGGGATTTAATAAAAAATCAAATAAGATTTTATTTGGTTTTATTTGCTATTTTTTTTGAATTTAGGAAAAATGCGTGTTTTTCAAAATTGCATTTAGGCCCCAAATAAATGTTCATCATGTGCGGCTTGATTTTAGAAGCCGGGAAAAATTTAATTCGGGATTTTTGGAGTCCATTTAGTATTCCTTTTGTTTTTTTCCCGAGCGTAATTATTTAAAAAAAAAGTCCGAACCGACCTTGGGCCGTAACCGGCCAGGACTCCTCCTGGCCGGGCCTTCTTATAAGCGCACGAGGCCCCGGCCAAGCCCAGTCGTGCCCCTGCCAAAACCCTAACCCTAACCACCGCCGCCGCCGCCGCCCGCCGCCGCCCGCCGCCACCGCCGGAGGTTGTCTCGCCGCCGCCGGTTTTTCTCGAAAAACCGTTCGGTTTTCCGATGGTTTTGTTCTTTTTTAGTTTCGGTTTTTTAAATAGATCGGTTTTTCCTGTTTATTTAATTAGTGAGCGTTCGTCCTTTCGTTCGTTTTAACGAACATTCGTCATTTTTCTTTTTCTCGGATTAAATCCGCGGTTTTTTTATCGCGATTTCTGATCCGATTTTCGTTTTAGTCTAACTTTTCGCTCGTTTATCGGAATTAGGCGATTCAAGCACCTGGAGTTTCGTCTCGAAACCCTATTTCCGTTTAAGCAACTCAAACAAGTTTTTGCCACTGTAAAAATTGCCCTAGATCCAGAATAGTAAATGAAGCCTGTTTCTTTTGCCGTTTGTCTTTCATTGCTTCATTCGATTTGATTCTTTTTGCCAACCGGAGTTCTTAAGTTGAACTTTCTGGTTAGATCTCTTATTTGAGTTTTACATGTGCATTAGTTGAGTACTTATTGTATGCTTGTTTGTTTGCGATAGAGTACCCGGAGTACCCCGCTTGCTACTTCGAATCGCTAGGTTTCCTAGATCATCAGCAAGGCAAGTAACACTTTGATCATGTTTTCCCTCTACCCAGTTTTATTGCATTAGATCAATCCTCACACATTGCATGATTAGGATCTAATTAAATTGTGGGTTTGGGAAGTAGTTGAGGTAGTACCTATTACCTGTTATTATCAAACCTTTGGGAGTTACTTCTACGTTTTCTTATTGTGCCATGCTATGCTAGTAGAAGTGGATTGGGTGAGTGTATCCATGATAGATGTGAGATTGTTAATTAATTGTTTATTTAAGGTGGCAACTTAAACACACATCTGGGTGGATTGAGGCACCTGGGTATTCCAGCGATTGCCTGTTTTTCTTTTGGACCGCCACCCAGGCTCAAAGGGATCATGAGATTATTCATGCTAGAAACTTCCATGTGCAGCCACAAGCTATTATGGGCTCTAGCATAGTGGATTAAGTTGGGCGAACTCTTACGGTGGTAGACTAGCAGATGTAGGGGAAAGTAGGTGTAACGGTCTACCCGATCGTAAGGTGCTAGCGCTTCTGAAATACTATGTCTCGATCATCCGTCTTCTCAAACACCATGTAGTGCGAGAAACCAAACGGAGGAGATCGAGTCTTGTGGGGAAAAGTGCGCAAACCTCTGCAGAGTGTATAAACTAATCATGATTAGCCGTGTCCCTAGTTATGGACATCTTGAGTATCTAGTACCTGGATTATCATGTGAATCTCAACATGTTACTCTAAAATTTAATTTTGTTGGGTTTTGTTTAATGATGATGCTTAATTGGGATTGAGAATGCTATCAACCATTCTCAATGTTTAACAACTACCATGATAGTTAAATAAAATTTATTCCTTTGCAGTAGGGAAAAATTGGCTTTACGCAAAACTATAACCATAGAGCTTTCCACCAGCCAAATATGCATATAGAATAGCCTATTTCATTCCATTACTCTCTATGTGTTATTTTGCCAGCATATTCCATGTGCTGACCCGTTTCGGGCTGCAATGTTAATGTTGCAGACTTTTCAGACAACGATTAAGGTGTTTTTAGGTCGTGGTTCTATACTCAGTGATGCCGTTGGAGTTGATGGACTCACTTATCTTCCAAGCCTTCCGTTGTTATCATTATTAGATGGCCTTAAGCCATATTTATTGTAATAAGTTCTCTTCTGAGACATTCGATGTAATAAGTGTGTGATTGCTACTCTGTTATAAATCCTTCAAGCACCGTGTGGTGTCAGCATTACAGATCCAGGGATGACACCTGAGCACAGAGATTAGACCATTTGAGGTCTGGTCGCTACAAACAGGCCGAAATTAATATTGGGCCGAAATGTTAAACGTGCTCTTAACAGGCCAAAACTAATATCAGGCCGAATTACTAAGTGGGACTTTAGCAAGTGGGCCCAAAAGGATAGTGTCCAGTTGACGGGTCGAATCTGATATGGGCCATAATTGAGCACAAAGCCTCTTAAAGGGCTGGACCTGATCTGGGCCGTAATTTGCCCCAGAATGTGGTAGGCTTTTAATGGGCCGGATCTCATATGGGCCACTATTAGGCCCGGAGTGTGGTAGGCCATTAATGGACCGGATCAAATATGGGCTGACATTTGGCCCAAAACAGGGCAGCCAATTAATGGGCCCGCCTACTAGGGTCCTCAAAATCTTGTGGGCCTATAGCTGGGCCAGCCCATTAATGTCGACGAAATCTCGTGGGCCTTTAGCTGGGTCGGCCCATTCTGATCCGCAAGAATCTTGTGGCCCTTTACTTGGGCCGGCCCATTATGGCACACAAAAATCTTGTGGGCCTTTGCCTGGGCCGGCCCATTATGGCCCACAAAATCTTGTGGGCCTTTAGCTAGGCCAACCCATCATGGTCCGCAAAATCTCGTGGGCCTTTAGCTGGGCCGGCCCATTATGGTCCGCAAAATCTTGTGGGCCTTTAGTTGGGCCGGCCCATTTAAACTTGATGGGCCGATCCACGTGTCAACATATCATAGGCGCGTCTCGCCCATTGGATGAGTGACACCTGTGCCAACGCGGACCTGACACGTGTCTCCTCCAGCCAATGGTGATTTTACACGTGGAAAATCCCCATTGGTCGGGGATGTTAACGGGTTATCGGATCCAAAACCCGACCCGATAGCTTAACGGCGTTCCGTTACGGTGGATGCGACGTGTCGGTCACCCTTGACGAAAGCACTTCTGTGACGCACGATTTATCGTCATGGAAGTGGACACTTCCGTGATGAAAATTTTGGTAATGTCATGGAACACTTCTACGATATCACAGGTATGACTATCTTGATTCTATCATAAAATCGTCATGGATGTACATGCATGAAAGAAAACGCGACCTACTATGACAAACACGTATCATCACGGAAAGTGTATTTTTTTGTAGTGTAGCTTGGGGATGAATGCATGCTTTTAATCTCTATCATTTTGAGCGCTCCACCAAGATATATGTGACATGGAAGAGTAACCCATGATCCTAATCGATTGTGCATTTGCATTCGAAAGAAAATTTTAAATAATGCACAAATTTAGGGGGAGCTCTTGCTTATCACATACTTCTCAAAGCAACGATATTTTTTTCAATCTTACTTATCATTTGTCGAAGCTTTGATCTATATGTTGTCATCAATTACCAAAAAGGGGGCGACTGAAAGTGCAACTATCCCTGGGTGGTTTTGGTATTTCCTAACAACATATAACTCATTGAGCTAATGCTACTTAAAGATAAACATTTCAGGAAAGCTCAATGATTGGCATGGCATGGATGAGAAAAGTGGATCCCTCAAAATTCTAAGGACAAAGCATTTTCTCAAGCTCAAATCTCAGGACTCTAGATCTTTTCATTTTAAGTGATCCAAGATCACATTGAGTCCATAGAAAAAGCCAATACTATTAAGAGGGGATGAGCTGTTGCCTAATGGCTTGCTTACTCAAAGTGCTTAGTGATATGCTCCAGTGTCCTCAACTACTTTCTCACATACACATATGTCCCAAACCAAAAGTCAAACTCGGCGACACCGAAAATTTCTATCCGGCGCCACCGAGTTCAGTTGACATAGCCACTGCCAGAAACCCTAGTCTTTTCGGTGTCACCGATAGGGATCTCAGTCTCACCGATAGGGATCTCGGTCTCACCGAGATGGGATTGAAATCTCTCTGTTTCCTTATGTAACGTTTTGGTCAAACCGAGATGAGCGATCAGTCCCACCGAGATTGCAATGGAAACTCTTTGTTTCCCTTTCGTAACGTTTCGGTCCAACTGAGATGAGCGAATCGGTCCCACCGAGTTTGCCTGACCAACTCTCTGTTAGTCCATTACCAAAATTGGTCTCATCGAATTTATGTAATCGGTCTCACCGAGATTAGGTTATGCCCTAACCCTAACAAAATCGGTCCCACCGAGTTGACATGTCGGTCCCACCGAAAATCCTCTCGTTCACATTTTGAACTAAATCAGTCTGACGGAGTTTCATAATTCGGTCCCACTGAGTTTGGTGATTTGTGTGTAACGGTTAGATTTTGTGTGGAGGCTATTTATACCCCTCCACCCACTCTTCATTCGTGGAGAGAGCCATCAGAACATGCCTACACTTCCAACATACATTTTCTGAGAGAGAACCACGTACACTTGTGTTGAGGTCAAGATATTCCACTCCAACCACATAAATCTTGATCTCTAGCATTCCCCAAGTCTCTTTCCAATCAAATCATCTTTCCACCAAATCCAAATCCTGTGAGAGAGAGTTGAGTGTTAGGGAGACTATCATTTGAAGCACAAGAGCAAGGAGTTCATCATCAACACACCATTCGTTACCTCTTGGAGAGTGGTGTGTCCTAGATTGGCTGGGTGTCACTTGGAAGCCTCCGTCAAGATTGTGGAGTTGAACCAAGGAGTTTGTACGGGCAAGGAGATCGCCTACTTCATGAAGATATACCCTAATGAGGCAAGTGCTTCGTGGGAAATGGCATTGTATCACAAGCTACAATACAATACAATGCTCAAGCTTGTGATATTCTCTGCAACGGATTGTGCCCTGAAGAATGTACACATAGGTTGACATAGCCACTGCCAGAAACCCTTGTCTTTTCGGTCTCACCGATAGGGATCTCGGTCTCACCGAGATGTGATTGTAATCTCTCTATTTCCCTTCGTAACATTTCGGTCAAACCGAGATGAGCGATCGGTCCCACAGAGATTGCAATGCAAACTCTATGTTTCCCTTTCGTAGCGTTTCGGTCCAACCGAGATGAGCGAATCGGTCCCACCGAGCTTACCTGACCAACTCTTTGTTAGTCCATTACCAAAATCGGTCTCACCGAGTTTGTGTAATCGGTCTCACCGAGATTACGTTATGCCCTAACCCTAACAAAATCGGTCCCACCGAGTTGACATGTCGGTCCCACCGAAAATCCTCACATTCACATTTTGAACTAAATCGGTCTGACCAAGTTTCATGATTTGGTCCCACCAAGTTTGGTGATTTGTTTGTAATGGTTAGTTTTTGTGTGGAGGCTATTTATACCCCTCCACCCACTCTTCATTCATGGAGAGAGCCATCAGAACATCCCTACACTTCAAACATACATTTTCTGAGAGAGAACCACGTACACTTGTGTTGAGGTCAAGATACTCCACTCCAACCACATAAATCTTGATCTCTAGCCTTCCCCAAGTTTCTTTCCACTCAAATCATCTTTCCACCAAATCCAAATCCTATGAGAGAGAGTTGAGTGTTTGGAGACTATCATTTGAAGCACAAGAGCAATGAGTTCATCATCAAGACGTCATTTGTTACCTCTTGGAGAGTGGTGTCTCCTAGATTGGGTCGGTGTCACTTGGGAGCCTCAGTGAAGATTGTGGAGTTGAACCAAGGAGTTTGTAAGGGCAAGGAGATTGCCTACTTCGTGAAGATCTACCCGAGTGAGGAAAGTCCTTCGTGGGCGACAGCCACGATGGGATAGACAAGGTTGCTTCTTCGTGGACCCTTCGTGGGTGGAGCCCTCCGTGGACTCGCGCAACCGTTACCCTTCATGGGTTGAATTCTCCACCAACGTGGATGTACGATAGCACCACCTATCCGAACCATGCCAAAAATCTCCGTGTCTCCAATTGCGTTGCACACTCCAAACTCCTCCCTTTACCTTCATATGCAATTGTTTTACTTTCCGCTACTATACTCTTAGAATTGCATGTGTAGGTTGATTGCTTGACTTGTGCTAAGTTGCTAAAATCTGCCTAGAACTAAAATTGGGAAAAGGCTTTTTATTTGGTTAAGTAGTCTAATCACCCCCCCCCCCTCTAGACATACTTTCGATCCTACAGTATGTTAAGCTTTGGAAGCCAATAAGCAAGGCTAGTTACATAGTGCCTATGTGTACGTGATTGAAAGTAAATATCAACCATGGGTGACTAATAACTTGATGGAAAACTCGAAACTATGGAAATACTAGCATTTTTTTGGAATGGTTGGAAGTACTTGCAATGTTCATGTGCATTGCAACAGATCATAATTAGAATAATACTTATTCACAAACTTGATAGAAAACACTCTAATTTTGATATACATACTAGCAAGAGGCCCATGTGTTGCATGGAACATCAAGATGCATTTACACGAGCTGTTTATCTCGTGGGAGATGAAGATGAACGAGGGAAGTCCTTATCTGCAAATGTGGAGAGGGGTGCGGTTATCTTTTTGCAAAATTGTCATAGTTTGCTTTCTATCCGTCAGATATAGATCGGACGGTCTATATTGCAGGATGGCAGGCATACCATCATCACCAACTCGGTTTTTTATAGGAGTGTAGATATCACTAGAGATTTATTATCTTTCAATCAAAAAATATTCCTCGGGCTGTTTTGGTGAGGTGAGGGAGGGTGTGGTTGGTTTTAAGATACTGATTATGGGTTTTTCTGCAAATTGGTAGATAAGTGGGATGTTGGTGAGAAAAGGCAACAAATTACCTCAGAGTCATTAGATGTGGATCTCATGGTCAGAAATGACGGATGGCAGACACACCATCATCACCAACTTAGTCTTCTGTAGGAGTACTAGCAAGATGTTCGTGCATTGCACAGAACATCAAGATGCATATTTTTATAAAACACTTGTTGTGATTGACCCATGTAGGAGTAATCCTATGTGTAAAAACTAATGATATCTCATGAAAGACGAGATAAGGTAAAGAGTAGTGGGGCATGGTGGTGATTGGTGGTCGGACTGAGTGGAGGCAAGGGGATGGACGACGCCGGCAGCGGCCACCAGGCCAGTTTTTTCAAGAGGTTTCCTTTTTTAATTGCTCAACAATGAGGTTGTTGGAGATATGGATAAACAAGGGAAGGCCTTGTCTGCAAATGTGGAGAGAGGTGCAGGTATATTTTATTTTAATTTCCATCCATCAGATATTGATCGGATAGTCTATTGCAAGATGGCACGCATACCATCATCACCAACTCGGTTTTTTATAAGAGAAGATATATAAGTGTGGAGACAAAAATGTATTATCGATACTAGCTTATTTCCGTAAACTAGGATCTACATTCTATTCAACGGCTCAGCATGTGGGGCCTTAGCACAATGACTTCTCGACTATGTAAAACAAAGGTTTTCCCGTCGCCGATAACGAGGGGTTAATGGCGGCGAGATTTCGGCTTGCTCTAGTCCTAGTAGTCATACTAGGTGGTCTACACACGTGTAGATTTATTCGTTTTCACATCTCATGTTCGCCGTACTGCCACGACTATTGATGAATAGACGGTAAGTTATTCACGAGGAAACCCTTGTTGAGCGTGTTTAAGAGAGAGAGAGAGATAGTGTGCGTGTGTGATATGTCTAGAGACTGACGCAATGATAATAGATTGTTTGTGTCTATGGGTGTTGAGGATAGAGAGATACATGTACATGGGGCTTTGTGTTGTGTAACGTGGATACACATAGACATAATAAGAGAGTGAGTGTGTGAGATACACATGCAGGCATGGGGAGAGATGTGTGAGTTAGAGAGATGGAGAATTTTGGTGTGCATCTGAGCTAGATAGGGGGGTATATACATATCTAGAGCTGTTGAGAATATGCAGGTGTGTGTCTTAAAAGAAGGATCCAGATAGCTAGATGGGTGTTTTGCGTCTTTGTGTGTGTTTGTGTGTGAGAGGGAGTGTGTGTATGTGGAGTCGATACCACTGATGATGTAAACCTAGTATAAGGAAGGGAAAATGGTGCGACATGTGTGTCAAAGAGAGACAAAGGCATGTGTAGTAGCAAGATAGCATGGGTCCGGGCGGGGAGCAGACTATTTGGAAGAGACATCGAGTGTGTGTGGGAGAGGGGTGTGAGAGCGAGCGAAGAGAGAGAGAGAGAACTAGCGACAGAGAGAGAGATAGAGAGAGGAAAAGAGGGAGGGGAGGGGTCGTTTGTGTCCAAAAGTGCCATATAGATAGGGAGACAATGTTGATGTTTTTCAAAATTGGCCTATGTACGGAGACGCAAGGGAAGCGAGTCATTGTGTGTGTGATAGGGACTTCATGAGAGATCAAGAATAGATGGTGTACAGAACAACGTGTGAGATTGAGAATGATGATACATTAGGGAGCTATGGAAAAAGTCACGACATATATGTATACATGGAAGGAGCTGGGGCTGGTCCGCATGTGGGAGAGATAGAAAGAGGAGAGTGGTGCAGAAGGAGACAAATTGTGCTTGTTTACAGTGGGGGTGGTATGTGAGGTGAGTGTGCGAGAACCACATAACTAGGGAGATAGACATTTGGGGCCGACGTTTTGTGTGTATGAGAAAGATACACTCTACATAGTGCGTGTCCTTGGGAAAGAGAGATTCCTGTAGACTTGGAGAGTGGGGGAAGAGATGTGTGCATGCCCGAGAGACAAAGTGATAAGAGACCTATATTGGGGTCCGTACTTTAGAAGAGAGGAGGGTGTTAATGTGCTCGTGTGTTCGTGTCTAGGGGAGAGA
>NC_041388.1:181857324-181872235 GCF_002162155.2 Triticum dicoccoides | reverse complement strand
GGGGGGTTGGCTTCAGATAATGAGTTAGGTGTCTATATTTGAGGGACTTTAGCATAACTGAGATATATATGGTCAAGAGTGTGCGCACTCATGGTTGATCAATTTGTTTCACAGTTTGGACTATGAGATAACGATACTTTTGAGCATGCGTGATATACCTTGATGTACCAGAATTACAAACCTAAGATTGGAATTTTGGAATTCGACTCCATCATTAGCTTTTTAACTTCCCACTCACATCGAAATATCTCGCGCCTGAAAGTTCAGCCCTGCGATATTCCTGTCTTACTAATATGCCTGTACTTGACTAGCTCGTTGAATCAATGATGTCTATGTTTCCTAACCATAGACATGATTTGTCATTTGATTAAAGGGATCATAGCATTAGAGAATGATGTGATTGACTTGACCCATCCATTAGCTTAGCACGATGATCGTTTAGTTTGTTGCCATTGCTTTATCCATAACTTATCCATGTTCCTATGACAATGAGTTCATGCAACTCCCGAATACCGGAGGAACACTTTGTGAGCTATCAAACGTCACAACGTAACTGGGTGATTATAAAGGTGGTCTACAGGTGTCTCCGATGGTGTTTGTTGAGTTGGCATAGATCGAGATTAGGATTTGTCACTCTGATTGTCGGAGACGTATCTCTGGGCCCTCTCGGTAATGCACATCAATATAAGCCTTGCAAGCAATGTGACTAATGAGTTAGTTGCGGGATGATGCATTACGGAATGAGTAAAGAGACTTGCCAGTAACGAGATTTAACTAGGTATTGAGATACTGACAATCGAATCTCGGGCAAGTAACATACCGATGACAAAGGGAACAACGTATATCATTATGCGGTTTGACCGATAAAGATCTTTGTAGAATATGTGGGATCCAATATGAACATCCAGGTTCCACTATTTGTTATGGACTGGAGACGTGTCTCGGTCATGTCTACATAGTTCTCGAACCCGTAGGGTCCGCACTCTTAACGTTCGGTGATGATCGGTATTATGAGTTTATGTGTTTTGATGTACCGAAGGAAGTTCGGAGTCCCGGATGTAACGCCCTCGATGCGGCTATATCTCCCACGTGTCGAAGCACGAGTTAGAGGCATAACCGCATTGAAAGCAATGTCGCAAGTGAGGTAATCTTCACAAGAACCCATGTAATACAATAAGGGAAAAGGATACATAGTTGGCTTACACTCGCCACGTCATACAAATAGCATAAATAACATTACATTCATCCAAATACACTCAAGGTCCAACTACGGAACCAAAATGAAGATAAACCCCAAGTGCAACATAGTCCACGATCGCCCCAACTGGGCACCACTACTGATCATCTGGGAAAGACACATAGTATCGTCCTGAGTCCTCATCGAACTCCCATTTGAGCTCTATCGAATCACCTGGAATGGTATCATCGATCCCTGCATCTAATTTTGGAAGTAATCTGTGAGTCATGGGGACTCAGCAATCTCACACCCTCGCGATCAAGACTATTTAAGCTTATAGGAAGGGTAAAAGTATGAGGTGGAGCTGCAGCAAGCGACTAGCATATATGGTGGCTAACATACGCAAATGAGAGCGAGAAGAGAAGGCAAAGGCACGGTCGATGAACTATGATTAAGATGTGATCCTAGAACAACCTACGTCAAGCATTACTCCAACACCGTGTTCACTTCCTGGACTCCGCCGAGAAGAGACCATCACGGCCACACACTCAGTTGATTCATTTTAATTAAGTTAAGTTCAAGTCTACTACAACCGGACATTAACAAATTCCCATCTGCCCATAACCGCGGGCACGACTTTCGAAAGATAAAATTCCTGTAGTGGTGTCCCAACTTAGCCAATCACAAGCTCTCACGGTCAACGAAGGATATGCCTTCTCCCAAGACAATCCGATCAGACTCGGCATCCCGGTTACAAGACATCTCGACAATGGTAAAACAAGTAAAACGTCCCGATAGGAGCTGCACATATCTCGTTCTCAGGGCACACTGAGATGAACACTACGTACAACTAAAACCAGCCCTCGAGTTTCCCCGAGGTGGCGCTGCAAGTGGCTCTGTTTTGGACCAACACTCAGAGGAGCACTGGCCCGGGGGTTTAATAAAGATGACCCTCGGGCTCCGGAAACCCAAGGGAAAAGAGGCTAGGTGGCAAATGGTAAAACCAATGTTGGGCGTTGCTAGAGGAGTTTCATTCAAGGCGAACTGTCAAGGAGTTCCCATTATAACCCAACCGTGCAAGGAACGCAAAATCCGGGAACATAACACCGATATGACGGAAACTAGGGCGGCAAGAGTGGAACAAAACACCAGGCATTAGGCCGAGCCTTCCACCCTTTACCAAGTGTATAGGTGCATTAATATAAACAAGATAATAATAAGATGATATCCCAACAATAAACATGTTCCAACAAGGAACAAAACTCCAATCTTCACCTGCAACTAGCAACGCTATAGAAGGGGCTGAGCAAAGCGGTAACATAGCCAAACAACGGTTTGCTAGGACAAGGTGGGTTAGAGGTTTGACATGGCAATATGGGAGGCATGATAAGCAAGTGGTAGGTATCGTAGCATAGGCATAGCAATAGAGCGAGCATCTAGCAAGCAAAGATAGAAGTGATTTCGAGGGTATGGGCATCTTGCCTACAAAGTTCTTAGAGTTGACTTGATCCTCATAAGCATACTCAACGGGCTCCTCGATCACGTACTCGTCTCCCGGCTCTACCCAAAGTAAGAACACAAGCAAAAGGGAGAACAATCAACCACATGCAATGCACAAACAACATGATGCAACACATGTCATGATATGCGGGATGCGATATGAGATGCACATGCATGATTCGGAAAGGAAAGATTGAACCTGGCCTCAACATGGAAATCCAAGAGTGCCACTGGAAAGAGGAGTTGATTTCGGTTGAAATCGATATAAAGATCACCGGAATCGGATGCACGGTTTGGAAATGACAAGCGAAACAAATATGACACCGGGCTGTGATTAACAGCACGAGACCATCTAAATGCATCAAGAACAACATGCTACAGCACTCCAACAAGACAACAAAATACATGGCAGGGATCCACTCAAGATGCTTGACAAAAGATGAACACTGAGCTACGGCTAATTCACTCATTAACAGGTTCAAACAATCATGGCAAAAGTGCAAAAGATATCATGTTACAGACTTGGTGAAATTAACAAGTCAGGAATTTAACATCAGGAAGCAATGTTCAGAGCAATGAAACAACATGCTACAGGAACAAATCATGGAAAATAAAGGCATGGCATGAAGCTACTCATAGCATACAACAAAAGTCCCTTACTGACCATAAGCCAAAAAGGGATCAGAAAATACAATTGCAACCATGCGAACATAGCAATTATCGTTAACAGATTCAGACTTAGTGAAAAACTGGAACATGCAAAACAGATATCAAGTAGGCATGTTTACGAGCTCGATGCACTCACTACGAGGCAAGACATGACAAACTAAGCATACACCCGCAAGTAGACATGGCATAGAAGCTAGACATGGCAAGAACAACATCATAGCATGCACGGATCAACTACAACAAGCTCGGCAAAATTGCTAAACATGTTAACAATCTGCCAGGAACATTTTATATCAAAAGTAGAGCTCGATTGACTCAAGCTAGGGTGCTCCATAAATGCAAACAAAGACATGGATGGATAGAGCACCACAATATCTACAAAACATCCTTACGGATCATGCTCAAAAGAGGCACGGATCACTCGATAGCAACATGAACACATGGCATAAAAATAATAACAGGACAAGGACTTAGAATATTTCTAAGTCCCTAAAATCAGCAACATTGAGTAAGCTACTTTGCATGCTTGTGCTAGTCACCACAGAGATCACAAAAATACGTGGCATACACCCCTGTAAAGATGGCATGGCATACTTAAAAACATATGTAGAGCTCAGGATCATATCACGCACACGTCAATCATGGCAAAAATGACAAAAGTGCATATGCTGATAAGAAACTGAAACTAACATCACATAGACATCTTCCAACAGCATTTCGGGCATCAATATGAGCTCAAATGAAAATGACTCAATGATATGAAATGAATTACTCGTTGAGACGAACATTTTGATATGCTACACGCACGAATCGGGGCAACAGTGGAGAAGTTATGACATGTGGAAGAATGCAAAAAATTAGGGTTTCGGGCCAAAAAGTCAACCCCTCATTTCGGATCCAGATCGGATCGGGTCGATGCACTGTAGCATGCACGCGAACCGAGGATCGACAGCGCCGGAGCAATTCACCGGAGGCGTGGTACTTGCCGGTCTTGACGGGCCGGGGCGGCGCCGGCGTTCGGGCGGCGAGGGGCGACGACCGCGGGGTCGAGGGACGAGACGACGGGGCCCGGCGAGGTGTGGCTGCCTCGGGATGGACTAGCGAAGCTCGCCGGAGCTCGGTGGCCGGCGATGGCGGCGAAGGGCGGAGCGGGGCAGCGCGGTTGGTGGCGTGGGAGGAAAGGTGCGGGGCGACGCGGATCTGGGCCGCGGGGGCCGGTTGCGGGCTCCCGCAGGCCGCAGCGGCGACGGGAGCCGGTTGCCACATGGCGCAAGCCGATAGGGCGCGGGCGGCGGCGGCTTGTCCGGCCGGATTCGGACACGTCCGGCGCGGCGCGAGGGAAATTTTAGGGTTAGGGGGGAGAGGAGACCCGGGATTTCTGAGGAGGGGCTATTTATAGAGATAGAGCGAGCTAGGAAGCTCCAAATGAGGTGCGGTTTGCGGCCACGCGATCGTGATCGAACAGCCTAGGTGATGGGAGAGGTTTTGGTGGGTTTTGGTCCCCTTTGAAGGGGTGTTGGGCCACAACACACGTGAGGCCTTTTCGGTCCCTCGGTTAACCGTTGGAGTATCAAACGAAGTCCAAATGGCACGAAACTTGACAGGCGGTCTACCGGTAGTAAACCAAGGCCGCATGGCAAGTCTCGGTCCAATCCGAAAACCTTTAACACCCGCACATGAAAAGAGGTAGAAAGGGACACCAGAGGACATAGGAGCGCCGGAATGCAAAACGAACAACGGGGAAAATGCTCGGATGCATGAGACGAACACGTATGCAAATGAATTGCACATGATGACATGATATGAGATGCATGAGAAAGACAAAACACACGGAGACAAAAACCCAAACGAGGAAATAACATAACTTAGTGCCGGAAATGGAAAGAGTTGGAATACAGATAAGGCAAGTTACATCCGGGTGTTACAACACTCCACCACTACGAAAGGATCTCGTCCCGAGATCTAGGACTGGAAAAACTCCGGGTATTCAGAACGGAGGTGATCCTCGCGTTCCCAGGTGGCTTCACGGTCGGAATGATGTGACCACTTGACTTTGCGGAATTTGATAGACTTGTTGCAAGTCTTGCGCTCAGTTTCTTCAAGAATAGCAACGGGGTGCTCACGATAAGACATGTCTTCTTGGAGATCAATCTCTTCGAAGTTGATGGTGCGGTTAGGAGTCTTGAAGCACTTGCGGAGTTGAGACACGTGAAACACATCGTGCATGTTTGCAAAGTTGGAGGGAAGCTCAAGTTGATAGGCGTGATCGCCTCTCTTGATGATGATCCTGAAAGGACCCACGTATCTAGGGGCAAGCTTCCCTTTGATACCGAAGCGACGAGTACCTTTTGACGCGGAGGTAGACACGGTCTCCGATCTCGAAAGCCAAGTCACAATGCTTGCTATCATAGTAACTCTTCTAGCGCGATTGCGCGGCTTTGAGATTATCACAAATGACTTTGCACATTTCTTCTGCCTCTGTGATTAAGTCATTTCCAAGAAGTTTACGTTCACCAGTCTCTGACAAGTTAAGAGGAGTACGACACTTCCTGCCATAGAGAATCTCGAATGGGGCCTTGCCCGAACTCGCTTGGAAGTTGTTGTTGTAGGAGAACTCGGCATATGGAAGACAATCTTCCCACTTCATACCGAAAGAGATGACACAAGCCCTGAGCATATCTTCAAGAATTTGATTTACTCGCTCGACTTGGCCACTGGTTTGAGGATGAAAAGTTGTGCTGAAGCGAATGTTGGTGCCCATGGCCTTCTGAAAAGAATCCCAAAACTTAGAGGTGAAGATGCTGCCACGATCTGACGATATCAACTACGGAATGCCGTGCCGAGAGACAATACTAGAGGTATATAGCTCTTCCAACTGAGCTGCTGTGATAGATTCTTTGATAGGAAGGAAATGAGCCACTTTAGTGAGTTTGTCGATGACAACGAAGATAGCATCATTGCCACGCTTGGACTTTGGAAATCCAGTCACGAAGTCCATCTCAATATGGTCAAACTTCCATTCTGGAATGGCAAGAGGTTGGAGGAGACCAGCTGGCCGTTGGTGTTCTGCCTTCACTCTTCTGCAGAGATCACATTCATTCACGAACTGAGCAATCTCGCGCTTCATTCGAGTCCACCAATACGACTGCTTGGGGTCCTGGTACATCTTTGTACTTCCAGGGTGGATCGAGAGGAGTGAATTTTGAGCCTCATTCATAATGACTTTACGAAGGTCACCTTTAGGAACAACAATGCGATCCTCGAAGAATAGAGTATCCTTGCCATCAAGACGATAGCACTTGTTCTTGGGTTGACTCTTGGCAATCCCAATCTTCACCTTCTTCACCATAGCATCAAGATGTTGAGCCTCACGAATCTGATCTTCCAAAGTAGGAGAGACTTGGAGGTTGGCGAGGAAACCTTGAGGAACAACTTGAAAGTTGAGTTTGCGGAACGCTTCACAAAGCTCGGGTTGGTAAGGCTCGAGAATCAAACTGTTGCAGTAAGCCTTCCTGCTCAATGCGTCAGCAATTACATTGGCCTTGCCTGGAGTATATTCGATACTCGGATTATACTCTTGAATCATCTCGACCCAACGAGTCTACCTGAGGTTGAGGTTTGGCTAAGTGAAGATGTACTTGAGACTCTTATGATCAGTGAAGATGTCCACTTTTCTTCCCAATAAGAGATGTCTCCAAGTTAAAAGAGCATGGATAACTGCCGCCAACTCGAGGTCATGAGTGGGGTAGTTCTTTTCGTTGGGCTTCCACTGGCGAGAGGTATAGGCCACAACTTTCTTCTCTTGCATCAACACTGCACCAAGACCTTGAAGGGAAGCATCACAAAAGACCTCGAACGGTTTGGATTCATCAAGAGGAGTCAGAACTAGAGCAGTGACTAACTTCTCTTTCAGGGTGTTGAAAGAGATGTCACATTCAGGAGACCAGATGTACTTCACATGCTTCTGGAGAAGGTTGGAAAGAGGCTTCGCGATCTTAGAGAAGTTCTTGACGAGCCTTCGACAATAGCTTGCGAGCCCAAGGAAGCTGTGGAGTTGCTTCACATTCTGAGGTGGTTCCCAATTCACAATTGCAGACACCTTCTCAGGATTAACCGCTATGCCCTTGGCAGAGATGATATGCCCAAGGTAGAGAACCTCATCGAGCCAAAACTCGCACTTTGAAAACTTCGCATAGAACTGATGTTCTCTGAGCTTATCCAGCACCAAACGCAAGTGCTTGGCATAATCCTCCTTGTTCTTGGAAAAGACCAAAATGTCATCGAGGTAGACCAAGACGAAGTCATTTGTGTAGGCGTTGAAGATGAAATTCATCATGCGAGAGAATGTTGGCGGAGCGTTGACGAGGCCAAAAGAGATGACAATGTATTCATATGAACCATAGCTTGTTCTGAATGTTGTCTTGGGGATATCTTCTTCACGAATGTGAATCTGGTGATAGCCCATACGGAGATCAAGCTTGGAGAATACTTGATCACCTTTGAGTTGTTTGAAAAGCTCATTGATGTTGGGAAGTGGGTACTTGTTGTTTATGGTCTTCTTGTTCAATGGACGGTAGTCGACACAAAGTCGGTCCGTTCCATCCTTCTTCTTGACGAAAATAACACCACAACCCCATGGAGAAGAACTTGGTCGGATGAGACCCATTCGCTCTTGAATATCGAGTTGCTTCTTCAGCTCCTTCAACTCTTCAGGTCCAAGCTTGTAAGGACGTTTGCAAATAGGTTCCGTGCCAGGCTCAAGATCGATGACGAATTCAACTGGCCGGTGCGGAGGCATTCCTGGAAGCTCTTATGGAAAGACGTCTTGATACTCACAAACGACTGGAATCTGAGAGATGGCATCCAGCTCGCCTTTCTCATTGAGAGAAAACAGTCAGATAGTATCATCACGAGCAGCAAAGATGATAACATCCTCAGACAAATGTGTCAATTGAATTTGTCTGGCAGCACAATCAAGGTGAGCCTTGTTCTTAGAAAGCCAGTCCATTCCGTGAATAAGATCAATATCCGAGTTACCAAGGACCACTGCAGAGGATAGAAACATATAGTCGCCCAACGTGATAGTAACATCCGGGACGCAAATGTTAGATGTCATTTGCTTGCCCGGGGACACAATCTTCAACGGGAAAGGAATCTTTTCGTTCACAAATTCATGCTTGTCAACAAATGGTGTAGAAATAGAAGAAAGCACTGCACCAGTGTCAAAGAGAACTTTTGCAGGAACATCGTTAACAGGAAGGTTACCCAATATGGCATCTGACGAGTCCTCTTCCTGAGCTGGATTCATCATGTTGACCTTGGCGTGCTTGGGATTATGCTTCACCACTGCAGTACTGGCAGATCTCATAGGAGGAGGAGGAAGACGCCTCTGATTGAAGTATTTGTCAGCATAGTGACCCTTCTACTGACACTTGTTGCACGTGACCTCCGAGAGCGGACGGTGATACGGAGCACTTGATCTTGGAGCTTGAGACGAAGTCTTGTTCTGAAAGCCTGGGTTGGGTGGGTGGGCAGATCCATTGCCGCCTTTGCTCTTCTGCTGATAAGGCTGACGGAACGGAGGAGGAGGCAGCGAATACTTTTGCTGCTTAGAAGCCACTTGAGTTGAGGAAGAAGGAGTCGCATCTCTGACTCGCTTCTTGGAAGCATCACACTTCAGCTGTGCAGTCTCTTGTTTCAGTGCCATGTTGTAAAACTCATCGTACTTCTTCGGCTCAAAAAGGACGAGAGCTAGTTGGAGATCTTCTCTGAGGCCACCTATGAACTAATATATCATGCTCTTCTCGTCAGGGACGTCTTGCTTAGCGAAACGAGCTAGCTTCTAAAACATGATGTTGTACTGGTAAACAGACAAGGTGCCTTGGTTCAGGTTGCGGAATTCCTCATGCTTGCTCTCAACAACACTCTGAGGAATGTGGTGAGATTTGAAGTCTTGACGGAATTCATCCCAGGTAATCACACGGCCTCCTCTGGAATCTTTGTACTACTGAAACAATTCTGCAGCTTGGTCTTTGAGTTGGAACGAAGCAAACTTGACAAAGTCCTCGGGCCTGATGTTGCTGCACTCGAAATGCTTGCCGATATCCACGAGCCAATAATCAGCGTCTGTTGCCTCAACACAGTTGCTGAAGGTCTTTGGCTGGTTAGCGAGGAATTGGTTGAGTGTAGCAAACTGATTCTGATTGTTGCCATGGCCATGATTCCCTTGGTTGCGCTCTTTCAAGATTTGCAAAAGCATCTGCATGTTTGCATTGGTAGCGGCCATCACAGCTTGTCATGCCTCCGGAGGTGGAGGTGGTGGTGGCGGATCAGGATTCGGAGTCGTACGCGTTGGAGGAGCCATCCTGAAGATGGTGACATCCATTAGCATCTTGATAGACATATAATCAAGCGGAATCAAATGGATCGAAATTGCAACATATAGTCTTAACATCCGAACAAAATGAACGAATGCATTCCAATTGAAATGGTTGCATTTCCATAAATTGAGAAGCCACTTAGATAGAGGTAGAAGAATAAAACAACATGGTATGGACAAGAACAAATACTTGGTGAGGATTACCCAATCACAAACCAAATATCCGCGGAAGAAATACTAGAGCTACAAGAATTCCCACCTATGAAACTCCGGAACCTCTCCAGTTATTCAATCAGGTGTTGGGGATACAGGGGAAGCATAATATCTCACCCAAAGCTAGCAAATCCTACATCCAGCTGTATCCATCCTTCAACACATAACCAAGAAAACTTCGGAAATCATTTACCTCAACCTTCGAATAGCATCCGTTATACGAGTTATGGCAATACTCTCGAACTCCGGCCCCAGTACTGGGTGGCGTCGAGGTTATCTCACCAACAACTGCATAAAAGAGATTTTCGATGTCGACAAAACTCAGGTATTCCAGAATTGGAACGATAAAATTGTGACGACAACACCTTAGAGCTCAAATCCCCGGGACACTGCCACAACCCCTAAATGTCACGAGGCACCTAGAACAATGTTCTTATCACAAAACCATCGGAACGATTCCAAGATACCCGCGTGATCCTAAATTTTTTTTAGTGAAATTTGAGAAGAGAAGAGTCAAAACTCTACGTCAGGATGCCTCACCAGAGCGACGAAGGGACTGAGGAGTAAAAAGAATTCCTACTCTCCGATATATATAATCCTAAATGACTCAAAACATTTTTCTAGACTCAACAACGCCAACGATTCGATCAAGCAGGGGGCTCCTAAGGTCGGGGTATGCTCTGATACCAATTTGTAACGCCCTCGATGTGGCTATATCTCCCACGTGTCGAAGCATGACTTAGAGGCATAACCGCATTGAAAGCAATGTCGCAAGTGAGGTAATCTTCACAACAACCCATGTAATACAATAAGGGAAAAGGATACATAGTTGGCTTACACTCACCACGTCACACAAATAGCATAAATAACATTACATTCATCCAAATACACTCAAGGTCCGACTACGGAACCAAAATGAAGATAAACCCCAAATGCAACGTAGTCCCCGATCGCCCCAACTGGGCACCACTACTGATCATCTAGAAAAGACACGTAGTATCGTCCTGAGTCCTCATTGAACTCCCACTTGAGCTCTGTCGAATCACCTGGAATGGTATCATCGGTCCATGCATCTGGTTTTGGAAGTAATCTGTGAGTCACGGGGACTCAGCAATCACTTGTAACGCCCTCAATGTGGCTATATCTCCCACGTGTCGAAGCACGACTTAGAGGCATAACCGCATTGAAAGCAATGTTGCAAGTGAGGTAATCTTCACAACAACCCATGTAATGTATAAGAAAGGAGGTACATAGTTGGCTTACAATCGCCACTTCACACAATACATGAATAAAGCATTACATCATCTAGATACAATCAAGGTCCGACTACGGAACCCAAAACAAAAGAGGACTACCCCAAATGCTACACAGATCCCTGATCGTCCCAACTGGGCTCCACTACTGATCAACTGGAAAACAGAACAACTTAACGAACACGATCTTCATCGAGCTCCTCCTTGAGCTCAGTTGCGTCACTTGCATGATATCATCGGCAACTGCAAGCTGGTTTTGAAAGTATCTGTGAGTCACGGGGACTCAACAGTCTCACACCCTCGCGATCAAGACTATTTAAGCTTATGGGTAGGGAAAAAAGGTATGAGGTGGAGCTGCAGCAAGCACTAGCAAATATGGTGGCTAACTTACGCAAAAGAGAGTGAGAAGAGAAGGCAAGGCACGGTCGAGAAACTATGATCAAGAAGTGATCCTAGAACAACCTACGTCAAGCATAACTCCAACACCGTGTTCACTTCCCGGACTCCGCCGGAAAGAGACCATCACGGCTACACACACGGTTGATGCATTTTAATTAAGATAAGTCTTCAGGTTTTCTACAACTGGACATTAGCAAATTCCCATCTGCCCATAACCACGGGCACGACTTTCGAAAGTTCAAAACCCTGCAGGGGTGTCCTAACTTAGCCCATAACAAGCTCTCACGGTCAACGAAGGATATTCCTTCTCCCAAGACAATCCGATCAAACTCGGCATCCCGGTTACAAGACATCTCGACAATGGTAAAACAAGTCCAGCAAGACCGCCCGATGCGCCGACATCTTGACAGGAGCTGCACATATCACGTTCTCAGGGCAACACCGGAGGAACACTACATACAACTAAAACTAGCCGTCAAGTTTCCCCGAGGTGGCGCCGCAAGTGGCTCTGTTTTGGACCAACACTTAGACAAGCACTAGCTGGGGGGGTCAAAATAAAGATGACCCTCGGGATGCGTGACTCCTAAAGGAAAAAGGCTAGGTGGCGAATGGTAAAACCAAGGTTGGGCCTTGCTGGAGGAGTTTTATTCAAGGCGAACTGTCAAGGGGTTCCCATTATAACACAACCGTGTAAGGAACGCAAAATCAAGGAACATAACACCGGTATGACAGAAACTAGGCGGCAAGAGTGGAACAAATCACCAGGCATAAGGCCGAGCCTTCCACCCTTTACCAAGTATATAGATGCATTAATTAAATAAGAGATATTGTGATATCCCAACAAATATCCATGTTCCAACATGGAACAAACTCCAATCTTCACCTGCAACTAGCAACGCTATAAGAGGGGCTGAGCAAAGCGGTAACATAGCCAAACAACGGTTTGCTAGGACATGGTGGGTTAGAGGTTTGACATGGCAATATGGGAGGCATGATAAGCAAGTGGTAGGTATCGCAGCATAGGCATAGCAATAGAGGAAGCAACTAGCAAGAAAAGATAGAAGTGATTTCGAGGGCATGGTCATCTTGCCTGAGATCCCGCAAGGAAGAAGAACGAGTCCATGAAGAAGCAAACGGGCGAAGTCGAACGAATCCTCACAAACGCGACATTATCGGAACTAACCCGAAGAAGCAACACCGGAAAGAAGCAAACAACATAGTAAAGAACCACCACATAAACATGGCAGGATGCACAACCAAGTATGATGCATGTCCGGTTTAAATATGCATGGCATGGCAAAGTGCACAAACAACACTAGAAATTAGGTGTGTTGGCCACGACATCCACTTTACCGGTTTTCGAGGGACCGATATTATAGTTCTTGGGAAATGTTCCAAACCATCATATCTGCCTGAGATTCAGATCTGGTTGGTGTCAGGATATTCCAGACTCATCGAGTCTAGGAAGAAAAACGAAAGTTTGCAACACAAATCGATGAGATGACGTTGCGAGATTCTCGGGAATGAACTACGATAGCAAGCTCCAAACATGAGCTGGTTCTGCTACTAACATGTGAACACGTTGTCCCAGACAAGCATGGCCACGTAGTAGTCTTATAATCAAACACTACCGAGTTCGGGTGGGGAACCATAATCGAGGATATCGAAGTCTTTACGCAAGTCCATGGATTAGATCCCAAGCATAGACTTCTTTTCCTTGAACAAGTCAATCAGTGGCTTAGTGTGCTAGGGACACATATAGAATGAAGGTTGCAAGTCTCCAGACTACAGAATACTTCGCATGTGTGCATGACTGATTTGGGATGATTCCAAAGGAAACAAAACAATCTTTCTCAAATTCACGGCGGCAACTTTCACCAAATGCACGTGTATAAGAGGAAGTCACTCCTTTCATCAAACAAATACTTCATGAGCTAGCATGAAGAAAATGCTTTCAAAAGTTTCCAACACTAGCTTAATGTTCAACAACATCATGGAGGAGATAAGGATGTTGCCAATGGGCTCAACAACAATTCTTCCGGGTTTCCCTTTAAAAGGAATTCCATAGTTAAGTGAACAAGTGATAGCATTGGTCAGACCCGAAAGATATAATGGTGTATGCTCGAGGGATCAACCACGAGTAAGACAACATTACGAATATCGTTGGTTCTGGTCTGATTGGATGATAGCCCATACTCCAATCAAAGGTTAGACAAAAATGATAGGTCCAGCAACTGATCACAGGGACCAATCGATGAAGATATCATCTTTCGTCAACACATACTACACAAGAATATCCCTTTGGAACGAACTAAGTCAGGCAAGCTTTTATCTTCCAACTCTCCAAGTTGTTGTCTAGCTTAACCAACTAGCTCAGGGATATCCAACACAGATTCTTGGAGAAGGATGGTTCACAAGAAACCAACTTGATCACGAGCTCAACACAGCGGTCAGGTGACAACCTGGTAATACTTCCGAGAAGATCTTCAGAAAATCACGAACCACCGATATGTTACTAAGCTCGAGAACAATCTTGCTTTTTGAGGCAAGACGATATGATCAATAGAGCGAAGATTTGAAATAATCCTAACTCATCGATCGAGGAGTGCACCGAGAACAAGGACTAGGTAGCATGATCAACCTTAGAATGATGATTCAAAACCAACACGCTAAGAATGAAATTATTGTCCATTAACTACCAAGCAACAAGGTTGCTAGGAGTATTGAATTCACACATCACGATTCACTTGTCGGCATTCCGGTTGCGACAACACGGAACCGAGGGATGAATAATGATGGTGAGAAGTATCACTACATCAAGAATTCACAAGAGCCGGTGCAATCCTCATGAAAATCCTGACATAAAGACGGTAATACTTCAGGGTAGAACAGAATCAAAAGCTGGGCTGGCATTTTGATCTGCGGAGCACAATTGCTTTGACCCAATCCTAGATATGGAAGAGGTACTGGAGTTTGTTTCTCCTATCATTCCGCGATAGAATGGCTTGACGGACCACAAGAGTAATAGGCATCGATAAACGAACGCACGCATACTCTTGACTATCAATTGATAGACGAAGGTCAGTAGACAACTAAAGAGGGACAACTCAAAGGAACATATAACTTTCTGAGTTGTGGATGCATAAATTAGTATGTCGAACCAAGTTCAACATAATTCTTCTGGATAACCCATGCAGAAAGGTTGAGCTGGCAGAGTCACAATATAGCATGGAGAACTCATCGAGAGCGCTCTTGTTGTCATCTTTTGGTTCAGAAGAACTCCTGCCAAGAATGATTCATGGTAATTGGAAGAAGGATGTA
>NC_041388.1:181844737-181852902 GCF_002162155.2 Triticum dicoccoides | reverse complement strand
GAGAGAGGAAGCAGAGGAGGGGGGGAGAGTTCGGGAGGGTGAGGGAGTTCCAGGGGGTGGCGTGGCACGCATGGAGGCGTCCGGGGTGTCGAGGTGGAGCGGCAAGCAGGAGGTGGCCGGGGCGTGCGCCGGCGTGCGTCGGCCACGCGCCTGTGCCTACTGGCGCGAGGAGGAAGGCGACAGGGGGGGGGGAAGTGGAGATGGGCTGGGCCGTGCTGCTGGGCCAGGTGGGCTACCAGGTGAGCGCCAGGTAGTCCTTCTCTCTCTTTCTATTTCTGTTTTTATTTATCTATTTTGTTCTGTGTTGTTTTAGTTTAGTAAAATACTAAACCATTTTATAAAATCCTGAAAATAGTTATGTGGCTAGAGTTAAAATATACCAAACCACATAAAATGTTCCAACATTATTGGACATATATTATTTAAATATCAAATATGTATCCAATGCAAATAGTTATTTATTTAATTCAAAGGCCCAAAATAATTAACTCTGAGATACCAAAAATATTGTTTTGAGTTTTACCTCTTTGCAATATTTTCAGAGACTAAGAGGAACATTTTCTTGGACTTCTTTGAGAAGATTTTAATGTTGATCATTTTTAGAAGGTTTCTGAGGCTTTAAAAAAAATCCCTCAATTCAAATTTCATTTGAATTAAAACATGATGCTCACATGAGGTCTAGCCTAGTGCATAACAGGACCAGGGATGTGACAACTCACCCCCACTAAACTAAAATCTCGTCTCGAGATTCAAGCGTAGGGTAGGATGAAGGGGGAACGCGACCTAGCACAATCTTCACGATCCAGGTTGCACTTCATAGGAACGTTGATTTGATCATCATCCTGTCTCGACGTCTTGCTCTGGAAATTCCAACCAACATGACAACGAGAGAAGGAGGGGAACTCTAGAAGGATCAATCTTCTCGAAGGTCGAACAACTCAGGATATTCTCACGGAATGGGACATAGCAACATTTCTCGAGCTGAGGGACGAAGCACACCTCTAGAGGGATGGAGTGGAGCAGATGACGAGGTTTACCAGGTAGACTACAATTCCACACTTAAAAAGGTGGTAAACGATTGTCATTGTAGCGAGGAGTTGAGTTGCCATGATACCACAACGAGGCACCTTAGGGATGGTGACTCGTAGATATATCCCCTTAAGTGGCAAAAAGAATTACCTTTGATTCAAAGATCATTGAAACTCTTTATACCAGCCTAAGGCAATCACAAGCGATCATTTGGAGGGGGTCGGTAGAATGGCATACTCGGACTTGGATGATGTGGATTACCTAGTTGAAGACAACGTAATGGATGAATTTGCTTATCACCAGAAATGGAAGAGACCCATGGTAGAATGGCACATTGGCGGTGCAAGCTGGGAACAAAATGCAAATGATGGGAATGATTCTGGTAACTTGGGAAGAACCCAACAATAGAGAGTGAATTCACTGTTTGAAAAGGTCATAGCATTGCCGAGGAAACTGAGAGGAATCCCAGTTAGTGCCGATGATATCACGTAGCGCTTGTGCGTGCTCTCAAGAACTTGAGCATTTCCACAATCATCAAGGTTTTACCAATATCCGTGTCAAGGATCCTGGCAACACAACTTGCTACCATGATGAATGATGATGGATGATGCAGATGCAAAGGAAGATAACACTTTCTTAGATTTCACCCTTAGCGGGGCCAAGGAAATAAAATCTGGATGATCGACCGAGAGACATTTAGCACTCCGCTTCTAATGTTCTCCTTGATGTGCTAGTGTAACCCATTCATAGATATGGTTTGATATCTAGAACATCAAGTAAAAAGGTCGGACTTCGGGATCTCAAAATCCATAGGGGCAACTAGGGAGTAAATCCGACGAAATCCCTATGGGGAGGTAGCCAACTTCCTCAATCAAGATATTATAATAACAGGTCTTCCGGCTAGGTGTGTTGGCCACGACATCCACTTTACCGGTTTTCGAGGGACCGATATTATAGTTCTTGGGAAATGTTCCAAACCATCATATCTGCCTGAGATTCAGATCTGGTTGGTGTCAGGATATTCCAGACTCATCGAGTCTAGGAAGAAAAACGAAAGTTTGCAACACAAATCGATGAGATGACGTTGCGAGATTCTCGGGAATGAACTACGATAGCAAGCTCCAAACATGAGCTGGTTCTGCTACTAACATGTGAACACGTTGTCCCAGACAAGCATGGCCACGTAGTAGTCTTATAATCAAACACTACCGAGTTCGGGTGGGGAACCATAATCGAGGATATCGAAGTCTTTACGCAAGTCCATGGATTAGATCCCAAGCATAGACTTCTTTTCCTTGAACAAGTCAATCAGTGGCTTAGTGTGCTAGGGACACATATAGAATGAAGGTTGCAAGTCTCCAGACTACAGAATACTTCGCACGTGTGCATGACTGATTTGGGATGATTCCAAAGGAAACAAAACAATCTTTCTCAAATTCACGGCGGCAACTTTCACCAAATGCACGTGTATAAGAGGAAGTCACTCCTTTCATCAAACAAATACTTCATGAGCTAGCATGAAGAAAATGCTTTCAAAAGTTTCCAACACTAGCTTAATGTTCAACAACATCATGGAGGAGATAAGGATGTTGCCAATGGGCTCAACAACAATTCTTCCGGGTTTCCCTTTAAAAGGAATTCCATAGTTAAGTGAACAAGTGATAGCATTGGTCAGACCCAAAAGATATAATGGTGTATGCTCGAGGGATCAACCACGAGTAAGACAACATTATGAATATCGTTGGTTCTGGTCTGATTGGATGATAGCCCATACTCCAATCAAAGGTTAGATAAAAATGATAGGTCCAGCAACTGATCACAAGGACCAATCGATGAAGATATCATCTTTCGTCAACACATACTACACAAGAATATCCCTTTGGAACGAACTAAGTCAGGCAAGCTTTTATCTTCCAACTCTCCAAGTTGTTGTCTAGCTTAACCAACTAGCTCAGGGATATCCAACACAGATTCTTGGAGAAGGATGGTTCACAAGAAACCAACTTGATCACGAGCTCAACACAGCGGTCAGGTGACAACCTGGTAATACTTCCGAGAAGATCTTCGGAAAATCACGAACCACCGATATGTTACTAAGCTCGAGAACAATCTTGCTTTTTGAGGCAAGACGATATGATCAATAGAGCGAAGATTTGAAATAATCCTAACTCATCGATCGAGGAGTGCACCGAGAACAAGGACTAGGTAGCATGATCAACCTTAGAATGATGATTCAAAACCAACACGCTAAGAATGAAATTATTGTCCATTAACTACCAAGCAACAAGGTTGCTAGGAGTATTGAATTCACACATCACGATTCACTTGTCGGCATTCCGGTTGCGACAACACAGAACCGAGGGATGAATAATGATGGCGAGAAGTATCACTACATCAAGAATTCACAAGAGCCGGTGCAATCCTCATGAAAATCCTGACATAAAGACGGTAATACTTCAGGGTAGAACAGAATCAAAAGCTGGGCTGGCATTTTGATCTGCGGAGCACAATTGCTTTGACCCGATCCTAGATATGGAAGAGGTACTGGAGTTTGTTTCTCCTATCATTCCGCGATAGAATGGCTTGACGGACCACAAGAGTAATAGGCATCGATAAACGAACGCACGCATACTCTTGACTATCAATTGATAGACGAAGGTCAGTAGACAACTAAAGAGGGACAACTCAAAGGAACATATAACTTTCTGAGTTGTGGATGCATAAATTAGTATGTCGAACCAAGTTCAACATAATTCTTCCGGATAACCCATGCAGAAAGGTTGAGCTGGCAGAGTCACAATATAGCATGGAGAACTCATCGAGAGCGCTCTTGTTGTCATCTTTCGGTTCAGAAGAACTCCTGCCAAGAATGATTCATGGTAATTGGAAGAAGGATGTATCATGAACCTCGAGGACTATCGCAAAGGTTACTATTATCCTAAAGGAACTAGCAACACTATCAACATGATGTAAGTAGGATGAATCTCGGGTTCAAAACCCATGAATAGAATACCTACTCCTAAGTAGCATCACGGAATGCTTTCGAGAATAAAGGCCAGAATCATCACACTAGGACACAAATCATGGCTAGACCACTAGATGATCCCCTGAGACACCTAGGGTCATAATAACTATTCCAACATAAAGGTCGAGGCAGTAGAATACCTCAACTCAACAATTAGTGTGATTGAGCTGGCATAAAGGAGCATCGAAACCAGAGGGAAAGGATTTTGCAAATGCATCAGACTATTTAGAAACCTGGAATGACTCGGACAGCATAACGGCTGTAAATGCTCAGAAGAGATTTGAGACATTCACAAAAATGGTGGCATAACCACTCAGAAGCACAATATCAAGGTTTCGAGATCAACAATTAACATACGGAAGTAGTAGAAACTGAACTCAAGCTTAAATCCAACAATCTTATAAGTCTAAGGATTAGTAACGCGTGATCCTGATAGAAAGAAGAGATAGCCTAGCTCTTAATCCCCGTAGGAAAGATAAGATGACTCAGATCAGAAGGGCATGAGGTATAAGGAGTAAAAAGAGCCTTACATTCCATCCCACAATCAATTCCCCTACATATAACTAAAGAATTTCTAGACTCAACATCGACAAGTTTGGCTTGGTAATCCTACAGGCAGTCAAGCTCTGATACCAACGCTGTCAGGACCCTGACTCAATGCCACATCGATCTAGCATGTAACACCTCATATCACTTTGCGGCCTCACGCACGGTATTCCCACGGGTGTCGCCTTACCTTTGCCCAGGACCGTTTGCGCCTTTTGGCACACATATATGATAGTGTCGCTAGCATCCATATGATAAGGAGCCCGGGCTGACATGGCTAGTCATAAACCCAAAGTGGCACAAACTTACAGGGACAGGCATCCATGACCCAGCATCGAACGTGTCGGTCATCAGCGAGTGAATCCAGGCTGTAGCACTGGACTAGCAGGACTCCGGTGAACCGGGCTGTAGCGGGCTAACAGGACTCTGGTATTCATCGCGTGACATTTCCCCGAAGGGACAGACACAGGAACGAAGAAGGACACATGCCGGCCAGCCTAAGTGTTCCGGAGCAGTAGCAAGCTACCATGGCTCGGTGGAAACACTAGGAGACATTTCCCGGTAAGAGAGGCTACAAAGAATAAACAACTAGATAGTCAGATCCCACACATACCAAGCATTTCAATAACATACACACAATATGCTCGATATGTGCAAATACAACATGGCATCACAACATGACTCTATAACTCAAGTATTTAATCAATAGGCTCCGAGGAGCGAGATATTACAAACAGGGGTCTCATGACCCAACATTCAGAGCATACATATCAAAGCACAAGCGGAAGCTATCATGTCTGAGTACAGACATCTATAAATGAAAAAGGCTGAGAAGCCTGACTATCTACCAAATCCTGCCAAGGCACAAGACCGTAGCTGAGGTAACAAGCTAAACGTCGAAGTCCACGTGGAACTACTAGTGAGACCGAAGTCTCTCTGCAAAAAACATAAAATAGGCAAACGTGAGTACAAATGTACCCAGCAAGACTTACATCAGAACTAACTACATATGCATCATTATCAACAAGGGGATGGTGGGGTTTAACTGCAGCAAGCCAGCTTTGACTCGGTGGCTATCCTAAACTACGACTGCAAGCAACTCTTTTGAGGTGGCGCACACGAGTCCACATATTCACCATATCAATACACCACTATGGATCCGCTCCCGTCTCCCTACGAGAATGCCATCCATAGCACTCACGCTTATCTTGCGTATTTTAGAGTATCCACTTTCACTTGTCTATGAACTGATATAAGCAACCCAGAAGTCCTTTACCGCAGACATGGCTATTCGAATAGATGATATTAACCCTGCAGGGGTGTACTTCTTCATACATGTTTCCACCACTTAGCGTCTGCACACGACATGTGCTCGGCAGACTTCAAGCGAAAGCCGACGTGGGTGTAGACCACGACCTACCTAAACACCTAAGTCTCTAGTCCAGGTTTATTGCCTATTCGGGTTCCATCCATGAGGAGATCCGGTCGGAGTTTCGCTCACAGCCCCAAACGATGTGAACAGGGTTCCCGAGACACCAAACGGGCATCCGGTACACCGTGCCACGTACCTACCGCATCACAGCCCACCCCTACGGTCAGTGCTGTCCACGGCCTCCAGTAAGCTACAAACACCAGAAACTACTTGCAACTCCTGGACAGAGGACAAGGGTGAATAAGAAGTCGAGCGGGGTCATATTTCAGGGCCCAATGTATGGTAGTAGCTGAATCATGGATCACCAACACAGAACTCAGTTCCTGAGGACGGCTGCAATGAGACAACCCACCATGTACTCCTACATGGCCTCTCACCGCTACCTTTACCAAATCGTGTTCACACACTTAGCTCACACACAGTAGGACATGTTCACACACCTCTGATTCATCCCCGATGAATCAGACCTGACTCAACTCTAAGCAGTAGCAGGCATGACAAACAAACATGAATGAGTAGGCACAACAGGGCTCAAACAACTCCTACTCATGCTAGTGGGTTTCATCTATTTACTGTGGCAATGACAGGTCATGCAAAGGATAAAGGGGTTCAGCTACCGCAGCAAGTAACAGTTGAATCGTTGTTGTCCTAATGCATTAAAAGAGAGCAGGAGCGAGAGAGTAGGATTGTATCGGAATGAACAAGGGGGTTTTGCTTGCCTGGCACTTCTGAAGATAACATTGAGTCTTCATCAGTGTCAACGATCACAACGTCGGAACATCGTCTACCGGGAGGGAACAGATACCGGCAACAAAGAAGAACACAATCAATGCAATGCACAAAATGATGCATGCTATGACATGGCAATATGAATGTGTTTTGAGCTAATGCAACTAGCAACAGATTAAATGAAGTTGGTTTGAATACAAGATTCAAATTCAAACTCCATATGTGATTATTCAAATGCCATTTATATGATTTGTGCTAAACAGAATCTATAAGTTGTTCTAACATGCATGAAAATGGTACAGATGGATTCCTTGAATTTTTCTGATAATTTTTCATATATAAATTATTTAATTTGGAGTTACGGTTGAATTACTATGAATTATTGAAGTTTTTTACAAATTTCTGGAATTTCCTGAATATTTATAAAATGAACTAAATTCCAGAAAAGGAATATCGCGTCAGCATGGCGTAAGGCTGAGGTCAGCAGGTCAACTGGGTCGCCCAGAGTCAAACCTGACGTGTGGGGGCCACACGTCAGTGACACAGGTTAGACAGGGGGGGTTAGTTTAGTTTAATTAAAGATTAGGGGCACTAGGGCCCACATGTCAATGTCAGGGGGTTAGATTAGGTGGTGATTAGCTTAAACTAATCACCTGATGGCGGGGGCCCACCTTTCATAGACCCAGGGGAGGTCAAACCCCTGGTCAAACGACTCAATCCCGCCGGCGTTGAGTCGCCGGCGAGGCCGAGGCGGCGGAGGCCTTCGGGTTTCTTGCTCCGGCGACCAAATGGCCGGCGGAGGGCATCTACGGAATGCCCAGGCTCGCGCGCATCTAACAGGGCAAACGGGAGAAGCTAGGGCGGCCGTAATCCTCGCCGGCGTCGAGCTCAGCGGCTGCCGGACCTCGGGCGTTGGCGGGAACGGCGCTACGGTGCACAAGAGGGGAAACGGAAGGGCGCTGCGGCCTCCTGGGGTTGCGGTGAGCACGATGGTGGGCTCGGGAGCGAGCTGGGTGGCTGTGGCCACGGCCACGCCATGGCCGGCGGCGAGAAGCTCTCGGCTGCGGTGGTAACGGCGGCTACGAAGGGAAATAGAGCACGGGGAGAGAGGGGTTCGGCAGAGGAGCTCACGGCGAGGTCGACGAGCAGCTCGGTGGGCTCGGGGAAGTGGCGGAGACGGCGAATCAACGAGCGGCATCCGCGGTGGCCGAGGAGGGGAACGGCGAAGCTGGCATCATCCAGGGCTTCCGGAGGGCCGTGGATCGGTGGGGAGGAAGAGGGGGTCGAGGCGGAGCCTTTGAGCGCATCGGCGAGGCTAGGGGGTGGCGGTGGCCGCGAGGGAGCTCGTCGGTGGCGGCGGCTCCGTTCGGGCGAGTGAGGGAGAGAGGAAGCAGAGGAGGGGGG